>NW_009218892.1:0-26248 GCF_000690835.1 Fulmarus glacialis
CGGGCACCGCCGCCTGCACCCCCGAAGGCGGGCGGCGGGGGGCAGCCGTTTGTTCCAGGGGCGCGGACGGGCGTCCTTGGGGAGCGGCGGACCCCTGTCCGCCTGCTCTGAAGAAGGCTCGGGGAGCTGATGCTTTCCTCCCGGGACAGCTTGCAGTGACAGCAGTGCTTTGTGTGGGTCTTTTCCCTTTCAGAAGACATTTAGCAGAACTCTGCTCAGTTATGCCCCGAGTCAGTACGATCACTGAGGAGGAAAGGAATTGGAAATCGGTGCATCTCTGACTGGTCAATCATTTACTCGTGCTGCGGCTTGAATTAACTAGGACAGCAATACCAGCATGGCGGGAGCAAAACACACGGGAATAAAGTGCCAGGGTTTGATTATATTTTTAATTTTTTTTTCCTAAGATGAAAATGGGATGTTCTCTGTTCCCCCCATCCCCTCCCCAACCACATAAAGGGCTTTATTTCAAGTGTGTGATGATGACCATCAGCTCTACAAAGTATTCTCTTATTCACTATTTTCCACTGCCCCAGTCGTAATTCAAGGGACCAGATTTGTTCCATAAAGGTAATATTGTTGTGAATGGATCATGCTTGGAGTTGAATTTGAAAGCACGAATTGCAGGCTGGTTTTCATCAACAGAAAGAAGCTTGCAGAGATCATTACTCACCTTGGGTAAGGTAATTTCTCTGTTGTTGTAGTCTGAGGTAGGTACCCAAGACAGCAGAGAGTTTGTATAACTGTGGAGCATTCATGATGAACCTGTTCAGCCACGTTACCCTACGGGCCCCCCCTCAGGATGGCCGTAGACATGTGGCATTGCCCAGGTTCCATGTGGTACCTCAGGCACCCGTATTCTCCTGGGCTGGCTGGTACCTGCAAAAGTTGGGAGGCTCAGAGGGATCCTTCTGCCTCTGCACCCAGATACTCATAAGGCTTCGATCACTGCAGCACCTTGTTTCTGAGGGTTTGGTTTTATCCTCCTCCAGCTCCTGTGTGGAAAGCAGCAAAATTGGAATTATTTCATCAACTCTCCGTGTTTTTTTCTTTACCTAGAAAACCAAAGGTTTTCCTTGGGGGGGTGGGGAGTGGAGAAAAAGACAAGGGAAAGAAAAGAAAACCAGGTAGAAATTGAGTTTGCTAAAAACAAAACACCTTTGTGTTTTCTATTTTCTCTTCTTTTTGGTAGGAGCATGGAAACAAGCTGAAATAAAACCACTAATTTTAATTGTTTAAACTGGAGAGTCAAAAGCTATGTGAATGCAAAAATTTCATTTGAAATAGAAATTCCAGGTAAATTTAGCTGATATGTAATGTCCATGTTGAGCAACTGAGAGTCAAGGTACAGGCTGCAGAAATTGCTTAGCTAATATGGGATTTTGAAAGGCTGGCTGTATATCCTCGGCCTAATACAGACTGAAATTTTATTCCACTCATAAGGGATAAATCAGGGAAAACTGAAAGTGGCTCAAAGGACGGTTTAACCGATTAGTGCTTGGATCTGATGTTGCAAAGTTGAATTTTGAAGGAATACTATTACAAATATCCCAAGAAGTCAATAAAAATGTATTTCTATGTACAAAACGCTCTGAAAATGCTGTGAATTTCCCTTTCTAATTTTAACTTCAGTTTTGACCATGAGTCATTATTTTAATACAAACACTAAATGAGAAAAGATAGATTAGCACTGAAACAGGCAATTTGTAGTCCAAGTAAGCAGTCAGTAACAAATTGAATTATTCTTAAGAAGTTTTTCTTTTATTGATAATGTCAGCTCATAACGTCTTGTTCAAAATTACATTTTTATTTCTTTGATGGGAGGGAGTCAGAGAGATCGAGATGGGAATGATGCTAATGTGTCACTCTGGGGTCTGGGAAGCCTGCACTGAATGTTAGGATATAGATGCTGTCGGATAAATTCTCATTTGCACATTTATGTTGCTAAATTGGTCTTACAGTAAAAGAGAATTTAGCCTCTTCTGGATATCATATCTGTCTTTAAAGCTAGAGGAGTAAAATGTGACACATTGTTGTCCCTCAGGGCTGCAAAGCATTTCAGCTGAAGAACCCTGAATATTAATTCGGACGGTCCTAAAACGGAGTGTTTGGGAATTTTGCTTTCAAGGCTGTATTATTAGTCAGGCCCCGGTTTGCATGAAGTACCCGAGGCTGTCTCCAAGGTGATATAAAGCTTTATTGCTTTCCCAGTGGATGGAGCGGTGGAGAAACTCTCTGCAGGAATAGATTTACTTGCAATTTTCTTGGTTAGCGTACTGTAGCGTGCAATTTTTTTTTTTTTTGTGGAAACTAAAAGAGCGTGCAGACTCTTCTTCGGTGTCTCTTGCTCCAGGTAGTCTTTAACTTCAGTGCTGTTATTGACCTCTTTCTTTTGGCAGCTTGGTCCTCAGGGGTTCCCCAGTCCCAGCAGGGCTGTGCAGCAGGTCCCCGGGCACCCCTGCTGAGCGGGTGTGTTATATCGAGGGGGTATCACGTCGAGGGGGGAGCCGGCCTGTCTCACGGGACTCCGCTGGCTGGCGTAGCTGATTTCTATTTCTGAATGCCACTTCCAGTTTATTCCTGACGGTAAAATTTCTGTGGCAAAATTATTGAGGTTTTTCTTACCTTTGGGAAATTAAAAAGAAAAAAAAATAGTATCACTTATTGAGAGTTATTCTAATGTATTTTCAGGGATGACAGGAAGAGAGTAGAGGGAAGGGGAAGATGCCTAATGTGTTATGAGCCGGTGAGGGAAACCAGACTGCGGTGGTCTGACCTCTCCAACAACGAGAAACTACCCAGGAACAACAAATCCCACCTTCGGTTTGACTCCTGAGAAAATCAGCTGACAACTCTCGATGTATTTAAGAGTTGTTAGCATAAGACCACCATAGGTGGGATCCAGTTTCCGGGAAAAGCTGCTAGAAGCTGGTGATCATATTAAAACACATGCGGAGCAGATACACGTCCTTCTGGATGCTTCCTTTATCACGGCTGGAAACTTTGCAGACGGAGCTAGAGCAAAACCTGGAGTGAGCAATAACGGACATTTAGGAAGATGAATAAATGAACCCAAATTTAATGGTCCTGCAAAATTTGCCCCAGAGAGGGTGAACTAAGTTATTCAGATTTAATTCTTTAGATCTTCAAATAAAATTTCAAGTAACAGCTAATTACAATTGGATGGGAGGTTCAGAGAAGGGTCTGCAGTGAGTAGAAAGGAAGTCTTGAATTGACAAAAGATTGAAGGAAAATAAATATCAAGATCTCCTGGTACTAGAGTAATTTAGGTATACCAGTGGAATTGCTGTAAATGTTACTATATTGTTAGTAAACGGTTACCAGAGCCGTGTGTCTGCACGTATCTACGTGTATTTGCCTCTTCATGGATCACTATTTTTACAGAGCGCACCATTCGGTGACCCTGGAACAAGGATGTACGTGCAAGTAGCTTGTGCTGATAACTTATTAGCACACAAAAAGTAGATTATAGCAGAGGGCCCCAAAAAACCAAGCACGAGATGCTTCAGAGGCCTTGAGAGTGTGGGTCGCAGAATGGTAACTACTTCTCAGCTGTAAACACGTACAATGAGTGGTCATTACTGGTCCTTAAAGGATGTAACCATGGGCACTGGATAAAGCTGATTTTAGGTAAAACAAAGAGAACAAAGGACAAGTATCCAACATACACTAACTCTACCATATACAGTAAAACTTGATATAACATGGAATTTATGCACTAACGAGGAGAGAGCAAGCAAGCAAACCATTAGGAAAGTCATAAAAATAACCCACACAGACTCAAGAGTGAAGAGGAAGAAATCCCATGATCAGTGTTATAATCCTGCTGGTGAGGAGCGTGGGATGCTGATGATGATGTAACGACGTTCACTGAATGTGGGCATAACACCAGAAAAAGGGGTAGCTGTGAGAAAGTTTTTCATGTATGGATTTTAATTACATCATCAACAGCAAAAGAGCTGTTATAATTGGAAGCTTTGGTCTATAAATCTTTGTATCATTGTAATTTGATGAATAATAATTCTTGGGTTAGACTATCAAGACTTTAATTAGACTAGAAATAAATTCTTGGTCCTGGATATCAGGTGCGTTCCTTTGGCTCACATAGGTTGGGTAGGGTGTTGGTGGGGTCATCTGCCCTTGAAGGCTGTTGTGAAATCTGGCTGCAACAATATTTATGACAGATAAAGGGCCTTTTTGTGATCTTTCAGAACAAACAGAAAAAGTGCTACCAGTGATTTGTTAAAACTAGATATGGCACTACTAATGTAATAGTTAAAAGAAGTTATTCTTGAAAATGTTAATATTTGTGACCCATTCCTCTAAAATAGGGTGATTATAAGGCTAGCCAGGATGACACACCTAAAAGAACCTAATGAAGATTGTCATCCAGGCCAGCTAACAGCTAAGGGAGCTACTTGACTATAAAGAACAAAATTGGAAGACAAAAGAAAAAACAAGCTTTACAAAAGTTTGAGTAGTCAGACAGCTGTAATGGGTGGTTGTCTCTTGAGTATGTAATAAGAGTACTGAAAGGCTTAGAGGGAACAGACCCTATGCCTTCACGTCTTCATTGAGCCTATCTACTAAAGCTATTTGATAGTAGGGGCTTTAAAATTCAGCTACACATTAATATTCATGACAATGTTGAGGACTCTACACTTTTCAGCAAGTGGGGGAAAATGGAGTATGGATAGTGGAAAAATCTTTTCGCTGGGCTGAATGAAATTCTTTTAGGTGGCCTGAATTTCATTCCAGCTGATTGCTACTGCATCGCTTTCAGCAAAGAAACTGCAAGTCCAGCTGTAGAAATTCCCTTTAAATTGAGGCCAGGGTGAAGCAAAAGGCCTGGAGGCAACTGGCTTTCAGTGGAGATGTGGTCCTCTCTGGGCAGAAGTAGTCGTAACAGCTGTGTGGTGAGGTAGGCTTTCAGTAAAGGAAGAGATAAAGATTGGTTGAATTCTGCCTGAGAAAATGTTCCTGCGAGGATTTTTGCTGCCGAAAGCCTTTATGAATCTGAAACATCTGGATACTGGTTCTCCAAAGGGAGCCGCGGGGCAAAAAGTGAGCTCCTAGTTTTAGTAAATGTGTAAGAAGAAAGTTATGAAGGAGGAGAAGGTGACCTGCCAAAGCTTGTATTGGATATCTTCTAGCACAGTGATAGCCAAACAAGGTTGCAGATCCAGCCAAATCCATTTGTTTTGAGCAAAAAGGAAGTTGTTCTTCCTATTCAGAAAGACAGAGGTTGTATTGTACAGCCAAGCTCTTTATTGAGTTTTAGTGAAAACTGACTCTGATATAAAAGCTACCTCCAAAGTAAAAAACCCCAAAGTGTCCTTTCAAGAAAAGAAAAAACTTTCAGATAATATCAAAAAAAAGATTAACCAAAATATCCAAACTGAAGTGTTTCACATTTGGCTTTCTAAAATGTTAAATTTTCCAATATCCATTTCTTAACCTAGTTTCCTGATTAAAATGATAATTTTCAGATATTTTATTACAAGACTTGATGTTTTTCCGTCTCTTCTCATCAGGGATGAGACTTCAACAAGTAGCTGAGAGAGGTGAACATTGCCTCTCCCGTTGCTAAATGTTGACTCTGAGAGAATGGAGAAATAAAATTCACCCTGTTTCCCTTCCCTGAGTTTCCAAGGTTTCAGACTGTGCTATAAGAGAGCAGTTAATAAATGTGGCTCCCTCTTAGGAAGATGGTGAGTTTGCAGTTCAGTTGCTGCTCCCTGGGTAAAGCATTTTGCCAAAGAATGAGACCACCTCTATACAAAATACAGTTTCATAGAATCATAGAATCATAGAATCATTAAGGTTGGAAAAGACCTCTAAGATCATCAAGTCCAACCGTCAACCCACCACCACCATGCCCACTAAACCATGTCCCTAAGCGCCACATCTACATGTCTTTTAAATACCTCCAGGGATGGTGACTCCACCACTTCCCTGGGCAGCCTGTTCCAAGGCCTGACCACTCTTTCAGTGAAGAAGTTTTTCCTAATGTCCAATCTAAACCTCCCTTGGCGCAACTTGAGGCCATTTCCTCTCATCCTGTTGCTGGTTACTTGGGAGGTTTCCCTTGCTTTGAGAATACTTCCAGATGGGTTTGTCTGCACTAGCATATTGCCTACGCCAAATAACGTACTGGGACGCTGTAAACTAAGGGAACTACTCATTTTGGTACTCCGCTGCAGAAGCTGTGTGCGTGCGGACAGATTTTAGCATCTCCTCCAAGCTCTCCCTTCCTGCAGCCCATCATCGTCTCCCCACCTGCTATGGGGTTTGCATTTTTTTTGGTGTGTGGGTAGTTAATTTACTTCTCTTGCCAACCGAAATAGCAAAGCATCCTATTTAAATTTGACAAAGTACCAGGGAGATTTGACTAGGGCTGTTTAAGTAGGTGTATGCATATATTTAAAAAAAAAAAAGGGGCGGTGGGGGTAAGGGCATACCCATATTTTCTCCTTAAATCTGTTTCCATTCCTGATGGTGAATGTGGAGCTGCAATGTTTCCCCCACGTCCACTAGATGTTACTATTGCTCTGTAGAAGTGTGTTATAGCAGCTATACCAAACTCCTGAACAAACCTCTGCAACTGAGCGTGAGGAGCTCTTTCTGTGTCAAACCTCTCCCCATCACCAGCAACCTCCCCCCAATATAATTTACTTTTTCGATTGTTACTGTCACATCTAGAATTTACAAAATTGTCACTTAAGAGTAGAAAGTGACAATTTCCTTCTAAATCTCCTAGTTGCGGAGACCTGTCTTGCCCTTTTTCTAAGCACATTAAATGCATCCAGTACATGGCAACACTTGAAAGAACAAAACAGCAAAAAGTAAGGCTATCCTTTTTAACTATTCTGTGAGTTTATGACTTCAATCCTGCAAAGAATTACTAATGAGCTTTACATTCTCTGTTATTAGTACGGGGATTAAAGGAATGTGTTGTGAAGTTTGTCATTAATGTTAACTTTGGGTTCTCACGTTTTCATCTTTTTTTTTGTCGCTGTTTTGTTCATTAGCACTTAGGAAAATTTATTTTTAAAGAGAATTGTTGTGTCTTTGCAGCTCTTCTGTCGTGTTTGTCCTCCCTCTTTCCCCTCGCTTAAGGATACAGCCAAATGAGTAGGGCTAGTGCAAGCCTACCGGCTTACTTCAATCCCATCACACGTGGTCGTGGCTTCCACTGCGCCAGCTTCAGCGCTCTACTCATGCTGCCATTAATCCAGCAGAAAACCAATCCAGAAAAAAACCCTGCAAACCTAGAAAAAAGCTGCATAAGTTTCTGCTGAAGAAGCGAGCTTTGTGGTGGACAAACACTAGGAGGCGGGGGACGGGATCCCATCCTCCATCTCCTTGGGGGTTTTGTTCTCCACTGGCATTTAAGGAGCTCCAGTGGGTGGCTGAGGACAGCGGGAAGCAGCTCCTGGAGTGAGGTGGGAAGGAGCGAGCCTATTGCTTTCAGCACCGTTGACTTTCTAGATAGGATCAGCCCTAATTCACTGTAAAGCTCCTGATTTTTATCTCACAATCTTGACTTCTACCCTGTTTCCTTCCACCTGCTTAGGAGACTTTCAGTAAAACATGCTAGTGGAGAAAGTCACGAGTAGGCTTTCAAGCTACTATCACACTGGGAGTTTAGGGAAGGTAAACCATCCACATATCTGCTGAATGGCCCCAAAATTGTTTCAGGCTGTCTGCAGGCTCAGGCAGGTGATGTTGCACTGGTTATCCTTAAATCACAAATCAATGGCTATCTCTGCAACCAAAGCATTAGGGAATAGCAGCAGCTTCTCAGGTTGTTCAGGGACTCAACGTGCTGGGAGATACCGGCCTTAGCAGGGTTAAGCTGTTTAAAACCCGGATTGCATTCCTGTATCAGGGACTTGTTGGGTGGCCTCAGCCTTGTCTTGCCTCTCCAATCTTCCCTTTTAATCACTGCATCAGTCTATCCTTCGTTATCAGTGTATGCAGTGACCAGGGAAAAGGGCTTGTAGGCTCAGCTGAGTGTGGCACAAATGTTAATTAATATTAGACAACTTACGCTGTGGAAGAGCTGGTTGTGAGCAGTTTCGAATGTTCTTTTCAAATACCAGAAAAGGTACCTGTACACCAAATCCTTCACCCAGCTCCTCAGAGGATGGTGGTTGTTTCAAAGCGGTTAAGCAACTTTGGACAAAAGCCACAAAATGTCTCCCTCATTATGCATGACTACATACGTGTGGTGTAAAGCCTGTGGTCACACGTACATGCTTTCAGAGGAAAATTGCAAATTTCTCAAAACAAATGTTGGCGGCTTTAGTTCCTGTTCCTAGTTATTTCTGCATGCACTATTTTAAAATGTTTATATACAATCTAATTAATCCCAAGTTGTTCATAAATTTTAACTGTCTGTAGTAACAGCTCAATAAATTGGCTTGATCAAGCCAACCGTATCTCTCGCAGAAACTAGTTAATGTCTGGTAGCTTTAGGAGAGGAGTCAGGGGCTGATGTGATCTGGCTGATCGATCCTTGGCTGCGGAGGCTGTGACGGAGGTGGACAGGCAGAGCAGCCTGGGAACGCTGGTCCTGCCCCAGCCCCGGCTGTGCTGGGTCTGCCCGTGACTTTCTGCGGCTGGCAAAGAAGGGTCAGAGCAGGATCACGATGTCGAACTGTCTTTTGAAATTAGATTCCTGTGGGATCTCTTTCTCACGAAACTCATCCAGGGGAAAAGAGGTAGGGCTCATGGTCATCCATGGTGCAGGAGACCTTGGTACAGCTTTCTCTTTGACCTGAAAGGTTTTCAACTCATGCCTTCAAGAAGAGTGCCTTCACCAGTAGGTTGGTTCTCTCTTCTACTGCCTGGACGCTTAATTTCCCTTGGGGGTAACCTTAATATGAATATTAGTTGATGGTCAGCAACACAGCGGTATCAAAGGGATTCAATTTCTTAAATTCTTTTCAGAAGGACAGAAAAAAATGCACATGCCAAACAGCTCTACGGGGTTACCAGCCCAAAATAATTAATATTTACTGAGATGAGAGAAGTGCTGAGCGTGACCCAACTGGTTAGAGCTCTTCCTGGTTCCACCCTGTAGTAACGAGTTGCACAATGGCTGGGGAGCGTGTTACAACACCTTCCCTTCCTCTCTGCCCCAGCTCAGCAATTGTGAACCAAGAACGTGGGCAAGTTTCTCTGCTTACATGTCGTGTTTAGGCAACACTTTGAGGTGTGCTTCTCGCAGCTTAAAATATGAAAAGTGTTGAAAACCCTTCAGTTTCTTCCCTTGTAAGATATTCATTCCTATTTTTGTTACCTGGCTGAGAATCCAATTCTCTTCTGAACGCTGCTGGGAAAAACCTATGCAAAGCTGCTGGATCTCTTCCCATCATCAGTCATTTACTTCCTTCAGAAGATCGCGAAATATAAGAAAGAAAATAAAATAAAGCAATTCAGAGATGCTCCTTTTTATCAGAAGCACTTCCCTTTTCTCCTCCTAACCGCTTGTGTCTCGCCTGCGTCTGGCTGCGCGGCGCACGTGGTCACCTGTACGCCCTGAGACCAAGGCACCTGCGGTTGCCGAACTGACCCACAGAGCCCCGGCTGGTCCCGTAAGAGCAAACCGAGTGATTCTGGGGATGCAGACCTCCGAGCCTTTTTCAGACTGTTGTTCTTTTGATTTTACCGAGGCTTTTACTGCGTGTGGCTGTTCCAAATCATCCCAGGGGGCATTTTATACAGGGTGTAAATGTGATATGGTAAGTCAGGGGTTTGATATTTTGAAGTTGTGTGCTTTCATGTAGCTGTTTTGCGGGTATGATTTTCATTTGGTTTGGTTTGGTTTGTGTCAGGAATTGGAATCGAATATGAATTTCATTGCTACAGATGGTGCCTTGACAGAAAACTTTGGTCTAGTACAAATGGAACTGAAATTTCAAATTATGCCCACAGGCTTAAAAGAAGAGAATCCAAATCAGTAGTGCAGCAGGTGTTGGCCATCTGTAATTCCTGCTCCCTCATTCGGGCGGTATCAAGCACCCTATCAGTTTGGGACTTGTGCAGCTTTGGCTCTGATGTGTCAATGTCAGCAATACCTTTTGTTTTCTCTAAAAGGTAATGTCTCTGCGTATAATTTAACTAGGGTTCAATCTGAATGGCAGTCAAGGCTTTATTAACTTTTCTTTGTCTATCCTTTTATAACAACTCACTTTCCACCTGAAACAAACATATTGGGCTTTACTGGTGGCTCTACTTAGGCTCATCCTAATTTAAAAGCCTTGACTGCAAAGTTCAGCAACTCTTGGCTCTGTTATTTAGAAGCCGTGAAGTATCTTGATGGTCTTGGCTAGCTTGCTGTTCCCTCCTCATGAATCAAAGGGAAAGTTTGAGAATAATTAAATTCCCTTGAATTTGCACAGGAAGCATATCTGCATATTGTCAGGGTAAGGGAGAGAGGCTCAAAGCTTCCAGGAAATCATCACGTTATTGACTTATGACTTAACCAGTTCAAGTAATTACGTAACCCTTTTTTAAAATTTTCTAGATAAAGGAGCTGTGATTGGTCTTATGTTTTTCTAGCATCGTACCATGGCAAAATGTGTAGTGCTTTCCAAAGCAAGGGCAACATCAGTCTTGGTGCCTCACTGGAGTTTATTTTAGATGATGGTGGTAGTAGATTTGCAAACTTCAGGTTAGTTGTGCCACGTTTTTGGTAAAATGGAATTTCTTACAACAAGGTTCACCCCATGGCAGATAATATTTGCTCACAGTTGACCTCAGTGATAATAATGGAAAGTTTCTGAACCCTGTGTTTTGTTTGGAAGTCCCCCTATGCCAATAATTCTTCCTAATTCTGATATAAAATAACGTTTCTTTTAATACATGAAGAGACCAGAGGAAACATTATGACCATTTAGTTTAACTTTTAATAAAAAGAGGGGATAGAACATATCTGTTTAAAAAACCAAAGCTTTTTAAAAAATTTTTAGATATAAAAATTTCTGGGATCATTTGAAAGTGCCACTACCAGAACTGTTAAAATACATGAATCTAATCTGCCTTAATTTGTTTGATGGCTGTTCTTGTATCTTTGGGCCTTCTCATAGATTTATTGGCTAAAATTGAAGACTCCGATGCCACAGATTAATTCCTCATATTGGTGTTTATAGATCATGATTAAATCTTCTTTTGACTTCTCTTTTGGTTAAACTAAGAAGATGGAAGTCTTGGACTCTTTCCATGTGAAGTAAGCTTCCAAATTCTCTGATTTATCAGTAGGCTTTTTGAACCATATGCATCAAGACAAGATGGGGTTTGCTGTTTGTTAGCTCTGCCATATACTTACAGATGTACAATTTTATGTTTCTCCCTAGTTAGAGGAGCGCTGCTTGCTTTACCTGGTCTCCTAAAGATTAATGTAAGTCTTGATCAGTGACCGCTCCTCTGTCATGTTTTCCCCTGCCCCATCCTTTGTTTCCCCTGCAAGTTTTAGTGAGGGTATGATGGAAAGTTTTCCTTCCTCAAATCACTAATAAAACCATGAAAACACCCATTAATCCTTGCGGGATCCTAAAAAAAAACAATTCCGTGTCCTTTCCGCTTTACAGCGGTATTTGAAGAGCTGCCAGGTAGCTCCGCAGCAGCTGCCATCGTGATTTTTACTGTAGTGCCAGTTACTCTATCAACCCCCCCGTGATACTTAACGAAAACCGTCTGACAGGGGGAGCACGCGGGTGCCTCGGCTGCAGGGTGCTGCTCGGTCAGCCCCAGCTGTCCGAAGTGCAGGGGCAGTGCCGGGGAGAGAGCAGAAGCTCCCTCCTCTTGCTTCCAGTCTCATTTCCCAGTCAAAACCAAGGTCCTCCTACTTAATAACTGAACCTGTGTCCAGTACAAAAGAGGCGTGGACATACTGCAGAGAGTCCAGACAAGGGATACAAAGATGATGAAGGGACTGGAGCATCTCTGATGATGAGATGAGCTGGGACGGTTCAGCCTGGAGAAGAGAAGGCTCGGGGGGAACTCACCAGTGCATATAAATACCTGAAGGGAGGGTGGGAAGAAGACGGAGCCGGGCTCTGTTCGGTAGCAAAGGCCCCAAACTGAAACATCGGGAAACACTTTTACTGTGAGGTTGACCAAGCACTGGCACCGGTTACCCAGAAAGGTTGTGGAGTCGCCTTCCTTGGATGTACTGAAAGGCCACCTGGAGACAGTCCTGGGCAACTGGCTCTAGGTGGCCCTGCTTGAGCAGGAGGGTTAGACCAGAGGTCCCTGCCAGCCTCAACCAATCTGTGATTCTGTGAATATCCCTGAAGTTTTGTGTATCCATTCTTTAATTCCTCACTTTTTTTGTTCAAGTATGTTCAGCTCTTCTTTGTGCGCTCTCAAACTCTCTGATAAGTAATTAGAGGAATGAAAGCTGATGACCCTGGGTTAGAGGCCACATGTTCCTCTGATATCTATAAAATGTGTGCAGGTGACTCTAAAACCAGGTTTCAGTCTTTTCACAAAGATTTACTGGAGGGAGCGTGTGTATGTGTGTAACAGTTGTCTAAGAGGTTTTCATCTGCACTGCTTCGTTAGCCGAAATTAGTACAACTAAATTGGTTCTGGGTTATGCTGCGTGGTTGCAGCTGTGAGGTCCTTCCTATTCAGACCCAAATCTGCATCTCCTCGAGGTATAATACTCTAAAACTTACCTGAAACGTGTTAATGAAATTTGGTTCTCCACAATAGAAGCTCCATCTTGCAAAACAATGTGTCCTCCAGCCACGTCCTACGAGGAACCACCTCCACCATGCCCATGAAGTAGCCGGGCTACTCATGCGTGCAAGGCTAAATATACATATATGGTGCAGGTCTGGACTCTGGGTCCTGGCAGAAACTTCAGGTAAGATCAAACGCTTTGCAAACTGCTTTGCTTGTGTGCTTGTTTTGTACTGCCTCATATGCTGTTAATTTGAAAGAGGCAGAGAGCTATAGCTTTTTAATCATTCTAGAGATGATTCTTTTACCCTCGAACCCCCCCAAAAATTAAGCTGGGTTTACTGTCTCCACCATGGCCTGATATTGCATTTTCAGCTTAGAAATATTCTCTGATATCAAAATTAGAGCCAGAGGGAAACTTAGTTTTCTGCATAGATTTGGTTTTGCATAATTGAAATGAAGAATTGAATACATTATTTACATGATATAGGAGCTGTTCTTTCATAGAAAAAAGGCCCAAAAAGCCAGATGACAAAGACGAGGACTGGTTAAATAGCTATTGTGTCCCAATATGGGCTGGTTTGCCAACATGCTGTCATTTGTCACCTATGCATGGATGCATTCCTGTGAGATGGAAGGCATTTCTTCACAGTGCCTTCCTGTGATCACTTGCTACTACGGACAGAATTTCTTCTTTGGACAGTTATTGCTACTTGGAATCTGGGATTTTATTGCAGATATGGGAAAGAACTGTCAAAACCAATGTGAAAATCAAACCATGGTGTGTGGAGAGAAGTTTTCCAAGGGGTGGAGAAGCGCACGCAGTGGAAATCAGTGCAATGAAGGATAAATCACAGTGAATATAAGCATTATAATAAGAGCAAAATATCACTTGAGCTTTCCCAAGAAAGTGAATCAAGAAAATGTCCCGAAACTGGTAAAGGAGACTGTAAGGTCAGTGGTGTGTCTGTGTAGGCACGGAATTCACTCTGTGATTCTTGTTCAGTGAGTCTCCGCTATTTATTATTCAGAGGAGACTATGCAAATGGTTGGCATTAGCATTTTAACACATAGCCATGTTGAACTACTCGAAAGGAATACACTGAAGCCTATGAATGCAAAAAAGAGTTTTTCTCATCATTCAACCCTATCCTGCTGTACCCGGTATTTGCAAATTATTTTGCACGTACGTGGACAGGAGAGAATGTCTACTAATGGAAGTTGTCACGATGGAGCTATTTTTTCCAAGCTGTGCTACCAAAGGTACTTGTTTACCAGGAGGATGTTTATCCTTAAATACTTGATATGCAGTTGAAAGATGAATCAAAAGTCTCAGTGGATTTCCTAGTGGACAGATCCTCACCTCATAGACATGAAAAAAGTCCTACAAAGGATGATGTGAGTTGGCCATCTTGCCAATAGTCTTGTCTGAGAATATCAAAGCTCCACCTGCAGACAAAAATATCTTCCTATACATTATGTATATAAATTTTGGTAGTCCATACAAATTCCAATCCTATAGAGAAATGGAGAATAATGGTCTAGTACAACCAATTTGGAATAACTTCTCACCTCTTATATCAGTTTAATGGAAAGCCTGCCGTAGGTACAGAAATTGCACTTGGTTTGAGAAAACACAAAAATGCCAGCCTTGTTTTAACTGCACTACATAGATACTGCAGTGTGCATGTGGAGGTGCTGGTTTAAAAAAAACCCAAACCTTTCACAATCTATTCTAGTTTTTGGAAGGAGAACAAATAATATATCGGCAGGTGTACAGCATAGGTATATGTATGTAGTTTTAACACATGTAGAGTTGTAATTTAATACTGTATAAGTCCTATATCATGCCTTTGAACATATTGTAAAACAGATGCAGGAACTGTGCAGAGAGTGGACCGCTAAAGGAATGGAGCTACACAGCTCTTAGCCGTGGTCTTGCAGATCAGGATGAAATTGCTTTCCGATGTCTGAAAAAATTGTTTGTATAAATCCATTGCTCTGTGTTAATTAACTCAAAAAATTGTTGGGCTGGCCTTTATTTGCATAACCAGTAAGCATTTTTCTTGAAGGACCAAGACTTTAGAAATGCTACCTGGTACTCGACATATGGCTGTCGTAAGAAAAAAATGCACTTTTAAAACACAAAGCAGGGCCCTCCTGAAAAATCCCTAAATGTCTTGGATGATGAAAGTTATAATTTCAGAGACGAGGGGTGGGATGGGCAAGCAGACACTGAGAAGACGCTGTTCAAAGTGGTTGCCCTGTCATGGTTTCTGACAGGACTCAAGAAAGGACAGAACAGCTGACCTACATCTCTTCAAGTATGTTGACGAGTAGTTTAGATAAATGAGGATAAAACTCCTTTAATCTGCCAGAACGTTATTTGATTTCTTGATGTTTTAAGAAGAATTCCTTCTCATTTGCTCCGACTGTTAAAACTAAGTTGCCTAGGTAACACAGAAAAGGAAAACTGTTACCATGCATCCGTGGTGCTCAGCGCGACGCGGTGATCTGAGAAGCAAACGTGGTCCAAGGAAAAGCAGCCTTTCGTCGCATGGTGAGGTTTATTTTGCTGGGTGCTGAAGTCCGCAGAGCTGCAAGATAAGAAAAGGATGGAGAAATCCACCTTCTTCACTCCAGAGTGGCTTTTGTCTCACCCTAAGTATGAGGGTCCTAGCAGCCCCATTTTCTTTTGAATTACAAGTTCTTTTCTATGGTTAATCTCCTCCCAATTGCTTAGCAGTTGATTAACCTTCTTTTTTCATGACACAGAGGAAAATCAATATAAAAACTTGATAGCTCAAATTCAGTTTTAGTTTTGGAAAAGCCTTAAAAAACCCCGATAAACGAGGCTATAGGTTGAGGCTGAACACCACCCCGTCCTTGCCATGTTTTATTTTTAGAAGCTCCTGTTCTGGGCTTTGCCATTCGTACCTCAGATCTGATCTAATTGTTAAAGACAAAGAACTGCTCTGGCTGTGTCTCAGAGGGATAATCTCTTATGCTGAGAAAATCTTTAGACTTAATTAAGACAGTTTTATCATTCCTGTGGACTTCCAGAGTGGCACAAAAAGGCCCTATTAATGCTCAGAAACTCTCACTCTTCTAATCCAGTGATATTAAGCAGAGGTTTATTTCAATGAAGGTAACAACCCTCTCCAAATGGGACTTGTTTTGCACAGAGCTGTGGATTATTCTTCTACCTCCTCTAGAGATACAACTCCAAAACTTACTGTACAAATAATTATTTTTATACCTCGGAAGTGTTACTAAATTCAAGACCCCGATTGAGCTGTCATTTGGAAAGTATAAATAGCCTCTGAATGTACCTCTTATCAGGTTTTTTTATTTTTATAACTGTTTAACAAGAAATGTAAAGATATGCATCTGATCAAAGAAAGCCCCCTGATGTTTTATGCAATGTGTCTTCCTTTGACTAGAACAAAAAATAGATCTGAGAGTACTTTAATCTGTTGAAAGCAGAGCTGTACTTACAGTATGCATCAGATCTCGATTGTTTGAAGTGACTTAGGATTTTCTCATCTGACTTGACATTGTTTTACTTCACTGTTCATGTATTTAAGACAAAAGAAAATCATCATTATTTTAAAGTTAACACAAAGAAAGTAGTCACGATCAACACCAAAGGTTTCCAATTCCTTGTCTGTAGGTTTTCTGGATGCTTTTTTTGAGTGGCTCTATGTATACTTTTTATGTACAGTTATATATTTATGTTAAATTACTCTTATAATACATTATGGTACTAAAGAGCTGGAGGACAATCCTGTATAAACATCCAAAACTCTTTCAGGTCTTCACTTAGGTTTGCAAATTTGGGCTTGGATTCTTGCAGAAAGACGCTCTGTGAAGATTACTAGTGTTTTCTGCTCTCGACTGGAGTTTATATACCAATCAGGCAAGAAGCTTTCAGCAAAAGGGAGAAAGTATTGACTTTAAAAGCTTTCTTTTGGCTTGAGATTGCTCAGCAATGCTTGACCAGTAATTGGTGTTTATTTTACTGCTTCTCAAGAAGAGGAATTTGGAGGCCTTTGCCTGCCAGCTTACCATATGGAGCATCCAATCCCTGACGCGCAGTTGTGAGATTTTCTTTGTGTTTTGAATGTTTTTTGCAAATTCCCAGGAGTCCTTCTTTCTGAAAGATGGATTTAGCACGTGGGCAGTTTATTTCCAGTCGTTCATCTAATACCTTTCCTATCTCTATTGCTTCTACCTCTCCCAGGGATCTAAAGCCAAACTTGCCATTTCTGTTTCCTTTCAATCTCTTCTGACCGGTTCTCCTGGTGTAACATGTCACACAAGCATGTGCAGCTTCCCTGGTGGCCCCGGGTGTTTGGCCCCGTGCTACAGTCTAAATAAGTGAAGCATTAGCTTCCACCTTGATACCCAGCAGCTCAAGTGCAACTCCCACCCTGGATTGTGTCAGATTACTAGCAACGGGGTTTGCTGGGAAGAGGGTAATGGAAATGGCGTGGAGGTTGTGCTACTGAGGGTTGCAGGAGGATGTGAGGGGAGGCTGAGGCCAGTCTGGGACTCGGCTGCATCCCCATTAATGTCATCCTCCCACGGGCCCCCGAGGAGCTGTCGTGTGTTGCCTGTAAGACAGAGCTGCTGTGCCTCCTGCTTTTCATGTTACGTATTTCTTATGGTTTTGGGTCATGATGAGAACTAGATACACTGCTCATAATGTTGGGAAGCTACTGCTTCTTGAGGCTCTCTCCTTCCTCCTCCCTCATTTTCTCCATCAGTCCTTCATTTGAACCACTCATTTCATCCTGAAGAAATACTTCTTGACAAATCCTTCCTTGAAACTTGTACCCTCCAGTGAAAAGTTCTGATTTCAAAAGATCTGCGGTGAAGGAAGATATTTTGCTAAAAAACCCCTGATTTGCTTTGCTCTATAGTTGCTCCTTGGTCTATATCTTAGCAGCCTTTAATCACAGGCCGTTGCCCTACAAAACAGTCTGCAGGGTCTGTGTCTGCCCGACTCGGGGACACTGCCTCCTGTTTCACGGCAGCGGTTTCCTTTGTGGACGATGACTCGTTCATATCCAGCCTTCGAGCCACCCCAGTCTGGTTGTTGCTGACATCAAAGGGAAAGACCTATTTTTGGTGCCGTTGTGCCAGCTGGAGTCTACCGCCTCGGCCAGTCCTAGCTGTTAAATATTATTCCTCCTCTACAACTGCCTGCGTGAGGACTTTCTGACCTGCCTCAATCAAAATCTGCTGTAACTTAAGCAATTTAAGCTGTTTTGCTCCAGGTCTTTGCTAAATTCTATGGGTTGGAGAGGGAGAACAGAGAAGTATTGGGGGATGAAAGTCTCTTCAGCTGCACAATTATAATAAAAAAAGAACGTATGAAGAGCAGTTAAGTTTCCTTCCCTGCACCTTGTCTAGGGAAGCAACCCCTGGCTGATCCAGTGAGCTTTACCATTTCTGTTTTGATCTACTTTAGCTATTATTACATAGGGTTTTTAACATGGGAATTCTTCCCAATCAGGAAGTAATTACAATCACAGACTGAAACATTCAATGGAACAACAATCACATTTTTATTTATTTTTTATTGCAAGCATATGTTTCTCTCTTGAGTTTTGAAAGATGTTGCTACATCCTCTTCAATCACAGAAAGGAATGAGCCATGACATTTCTTTTTAATGAAAATGCTGATCTACTGTTTATCTTCATAGAGCTAAATGAAAACTTTCAAAGGCTGACTTGGTTGAATACATTTATGGTTTAGCCTGTGAAATGTAGTGCTTGTGAGAAGTTTGATATCTTTTTTTCATGTTTAGGTTGTTTTTTAAAAGCAGGGGAGAGCTCAGCCTGCTTAATATTTCATCTTTTCCTGGGTCTTCACTGACTTGTGATAGATGGTTTTATATGGTGAGAAAACCTGAGTGTTGGGCAGTGAAGCATGTCTGTTAGGGATGTTTAAAATGATCCTTTCCTGCCAAAAGGGAAGCAGTGTTCAGTTTATAGAAAGGGATGGATCATTCAGGATGACAACTCCTGTGTGGTTTGTTGTTTGGGTTTTTTTTCCTTTTTTTTAAGGTCTTCCAGTACGGTTCCTTTTTTTTTTTTTTTAATGGAGGACAATATAGTAGAGAGACAAAACCTCTTTTTTCCCAGCTCTCCCTTAATGCACAAGAAAAATTTGGTTATTCTCTCCCTCTTCTTCATAAAGATCATGTCCCTGACATCTCCCTCCCCCACCCTTCTCCCCAGCTGATGCTTCTTGGGAGGATGGTGGGGATCAGAAGGATGGCAGAGTCCGTCCTCTGTCCCCATGCCCCTCTCAGCTGAACCACCTCTGGACCCTTTGGGAACTGGGACACCCCAAGACACGCTCTGCTTCATGCCTCCCTACGCCAAACCTCACCGTGTACACGGAGCAATGGCAATGCTGTCAACTCAGCTCCTCTAACAGTAACATCGAATCTCTCAAATGAACCAGTTTTCTTAAAATGTTCATAGTTGGTTTAAAAAAGAATATTTAAGTGTTTGGCAGTAGCTAATATTCTGCTGCTTGCAATAACATAGTTGAATACATTAGTGCAACAGCATTTGCTCAGGGACCAACGCGAAGAGTGCTATTTAATACCTAATGTTAGTTGGCTTAGTTGTTCACAGAGAGTGAGTTTTCAATAAACAAAACATTTACCATGATAACGATACAGCAGACACACACTGTGCCAAATGACTGTTAAAAATAATCTGTGTTTGGCATGGGAAAATTGCCATTTGTAAGTTGCATAACAATGCTGCTTTTAACGGTAGGTACCCAAAGTACTTGAGATTGTCTGGATTCCGTTCAAATAAGTGCTTTCATAGCCAATTAGCAAATATTAACTGGGAAGGTGAAGAAAAATTGTATGTTTTGTATCCTTCTGGCTTAAATTTTAAAGCTTCCACACTTAAAAAATTTAACAAGGATGAGGTATAGATTCAGAAGCCTTACAGAAATTTTAAAAAATAACTATTAAAGTCAGTGCAACAGGGAGAAAAATCCCTCCTGCTAGTTCACAATCCCTCCCTCCCCCTTATTTCAGCGTATTTCCATTTAGAAACTTTTTTTGGTGTAGTTTAAATTCTTTCTGAATCAATTTAAACTAATTGCAGCAACTTGGGGTACTACCTTTAAAGGACCGTGCAGGTTTTTAGTATCTCTTTTTATTTGTCCAAAATGTCTTCTTGGACTTTAACTTTCTCATGCAAATAGGTATGTCATGAGACTTTTTATACTTTCAAAATTCAAAGAAAAACTTATTTTTCTAATTTTTTAGTTCTAGCGGTTTTAACTTGCTTTAGGTGATTTCAGTTTTTGCCTCTGTGTTGCCCACATAATGATAAATATTTTCCTTCCTTTTTGTTCTTTCCTCTTCTCTTTCCAAATTTTGCTGTAGCAGATTTTATTATTTGTGTGTGTTGTCAGGGTAACTTTTCCACTAGGTGTGGTTGGAAGCAACTAGAAGGGGATTCAGCCAGTCTGGGTCCCTTGGTAGCCATTTTATGAACACTGCACTTTCAGTCAATGATGCAGTTACAATACGCTGGCTCTTTAGATGGCAAGCAGAAACCAACCGGTTCCTTGAGGATGTTCCCGCGCTGGAAAATACGAGCAGTATAAACATATAAGCAATGTAGCTCTGTAACCAGTTTTCCCCCTCATTTACTGAATAAGGGGAACGGAAAGCTCCCCCACCTTTTTGAAATTTCAAGCTATGGGGTTTTCTATCCTATAAACGTCCAATTGTACAATTCCTGGTTAGTGTAAATGTTGCCAGCTGGAATGAGATAAGCTATTGTACTTTCCTGCTTTTTTTGTCTGCTTTCTGGTTCACTCCTGGTATCACATCTGCCAACGCAATAATTCACATCATAGCTTCTTGAATATCAGAAGAGCAGCACCAGAGACAGGCTTGGGAAAACCAGACATTTCCTAGTTGCATCCAGATTTAATCACCACACCCAAAAGGGGTAGGTGGCCAGGACAATCAAACAGTCTACACATATGTAGACCAAATACTGAGGTACGCCCCCCTTTAATGGTAACAAGACAGTACTTACATATGTAGTAGTACCTATGTGGGATAGCAGTGTGATCCGTTCTGCCCCTCCACTTCTGAAGAAACAACTAAGTGCTGTTGGTTGTAGTTTTAGATACCCAATCTAGAGGTAGCTCCACCTTTGCAGTTTGTATAGTCAACTTTTGTGCATGGATGAATTATGTGATTCCCTATAGAGCGTTCATTGGTTTCCAATTTCTCTTTTGACTGTCAATTTTAGTATAATTTCCTTCAGATAGAGGAATATTCTTTTAAGACATGATTGTCTTGTTCCTATTGTCAGATACGGTTCCACATGGCCTTAAAACGTTCTTGTTCACGCATACATTCTTGCTTCAGGATTTCCAGATTTCTCAACCCTGAAGATTCAAATTACGTAAGCAGAGATAAAAGAATATCTTTCGGAAAAGGTATGTTATATTATATAGATACAAATTATATAGTTATATATTGTATTACACATATAAATGCCTTTCTAAGTACTTGCTATTCACATCTTAACAGGCAACTGGTTATGGCAATGTTAACAGTACTTATTAGATGCCTTTATTTAAATTCATTTGACATTCTTCAGACTACAAAACCCTTTCACAGGCTTCCTGCCTATCCTGCTGTGCTCATTACAGCAGCTGTCTTGCACCTCTGTCTCCAAGAGTACATATAAACCTACTAAAGGGGTAAAGGAGATTTTTGAACTGCATGGTTTTCCACACAAGTCATAATTTAGCTAATTATTGCCAGTTTTGCTTATTGTATCTAAATAACTCCAGAGGAAAAAATTAAAGGAAATAAACATGCCTTTAGATTGGACAGGTTCAGTCCATTTTATGCAAGATGGAACTTCACTGTAAATATAGTCCTACAGCAAACCATGGCAAAACTGCCAGACCACCAGACTACAGTCTAAATTACAACTAGTAATATACAAAAAACAGTTTCATCCCAATAATTTGGCATAAGAAGTCTAGTTTAAAAAAGCTAGTTCTGTGGGCTAAGTTACTAATCCAAAGCAGTACTGCTGCTAGAATCTGACCCCACTCCAGTAATTGCTACTAGCAAATATGTATTTCCAATAAGTCCATATTAAACATACACGTAGCACATATTTCTCTCTAAGTGTTATTACTTCTCTTTTACGTTAAGTTTTGCACTGGTATTTGCTGCTGTCATGCAGTAAATGATCTTTCTGCTGTAGATTAACAAAGCTGCAATACTTGATGCCATGGGCAAATCATGATGTATCTACGCTCATAGATCAGGGTGGCAATGAATGATGACTGCTTTGCAAAGCAGAATGTCAAACTGATTACATATCGCAGTAGCTGGAATATAAAGCATCATAATAAAAAGACATAATACTTCATGTTGTTTTGCCCTGGGAGAATACTTTTCTTACAAGTGCGGTAGAGGGGATTCTGATGGGGTGAATAACTCTATAGATGACATGAACTCAACAGCAAGGTACGCCAAATTCTGTCCTTGTCCAATGAGAAATCACCCATGTTTGCGGTTTACTCTTTTTGTCTTGCTCTAAAATGGTACTTCCTTTCGTACAAAGGGTGGTGCTCCCTCACAGTTGCCTAGCTGTGGTGACACACTGAGGTGGCTATCCTTTGATCTACATAGAACAAACGTAACTCTTAAAGGCACATTAAGTAGTTAAGGACCTTAGCCATCCTAGCGCGCCGTCCAAATTCAGGTTAGCCTACACGTGTTTTCACTGAGGTCATTGACTAAACTCCAGAGGCCTCAGGGGAAGCAGAACGTGACACCTCACTTGGGTGAAACTAAGACTGGACCAAGAGGGCCCTCTGCCTCTGTGACAGCAAGACGATTCTACCTTTTCTGGGGTCCTCTGTGCTCCATGAGTCCTAATTTTTGAAGTTAGGAAAATAATTGCTTATCCAGAATCACTCCAGATCCAGAAAAGCAAAAAAAATTGCTTTTAAGGTAGTTATTTCTTTTCTCTCTTTTGGAGTATTCTCAAAGTTCCAACAAATTCCAGCAGTCCAGCTTGTACAATCTCCTGAAGTCCTGGATTTATGCCTTATTTGGCATATATTCCCCCCATCCCGGTCACTGCACAAGTAGCCACCATTGCTCTTACATGATCCTGTTGAGGGTCCATTAGTAGATGTAACCTATGTAAGATTTTTTTTCATGTGGTGTCTGTTGACAAAAGAATAATGTTAATACAGAAGTGAGTGGAGATTTCTGCCTAAATAAGAAGCAGCATTTTCATCCCCCTTTCTAATTGATATCAATAAACACTTTAAAAAATGCAACACAAAACATAAGGAGGGAAAAATACTTTTTACAAATCATCTTTAGTCTGAGCTTAGAGCTTTTTACACAAGGTAATGTAAAGTATAAAATACAAGTGAATGGCAAAGTAGAGCAAATCCCTAGAGTAGGCTCACATTACATGTTTTATGAAAACGATATAATGCAAACAAGTATCCATAGCTCATTAATAATTGGTGAACCTGATTTGCATTTGTACACAAAATCACCTTTACACAATTCTAGGACAACAAAGTAATCATAAAAATTTAATTTTAGGGCTACAACAATGTAAAGGCACCTGGGTGTAAATATAAATCGGGACAAATAATGTTCTCTCAGCTGGGTTATCAGCCAGAGCCTGAGCTTCAATACCAATTTTGATGCTTCTGCATGTTCAGAAGATGCTCCCCAGGGAAATATCAGAGGTGGCTTTTGTAAGTATGGTGGATGGCTGTCCCCCCACCTCAGTCCTGTTTTTTTGGCCCAATTTAAATCTTCCATTCGGATAGAGAGCAGGTAATCAACTGCATGACCCTTTGCTTCCAAAGCTTTCCATAACTCCTACTGAATGTTTGTGGCAGCAACATGAATTTCAACGCATCTTCCACCCTTCCCACTGTCCCTTTACAACAACCCTATTTGTAAAAGTTTTTGTAAGAAGAAGATATAAATATAGGTCAGGATACAGTTTAACCAAAAGATGGTGCTAACGTATCTGTGGAGTTGGTTAGCCAAAACTGAGCAGGGAAAACATAAAAATTGCGATGATGTAAATGTGCTGCAGAGAGACGTATATTTTAAATAATGAATGAGCATTTATATTTACTGTATGACATTGAGAATGTAAACAATTAAATTTTTACAGATAACATTCAGCTTCTAGAAATGGATTATTAGATATTAGGAGCTTAGTGGTATATTTCAGAGTTAAACAGGATAAATGAAAATATACTTGCATACTAACCTTTAAATTTTGCAATTATATTACAATTCCTGTGACTGGTCTATCTTCCCATTTAACAAAACAAAAACAATTGAAATAGCACAGAAAATACCAGAAACATGTAAGTAGGATGAAGAGACAAACTGTACTTTTTGGCTAAACATATTTGCATGTTTACTTCAATTTATATTAGGTTAAATTTAGCCTCTAAAATCTTGACATTTTCCAGAATCATCATCAAATGATGCTAGTTAAATGTTGGGAGATGTAGTTTGCTGGTGACAGTGCTGAAAGTATGGTTGGGCAGTGGTGACAGAGACAGAAAGAGACTAATAGAAATATGAAGATTTCCCAGTTTTGTTAATAAAGAAATCCACAAGAATTTTTCCAGCCTGCATGTAAGCAAAAACTCGCCAGGTAGTTCAGTGGTGGAGTAATTTCCTCATCTCCTTCCCCAGCATATTTATGGCATAATCTTTGAAGATGCAAAAATTGTGAGGTGTGCATGCATGTGTTGAGCACAGTGCCCGAGGGAAAGGGGGAGGAAGTACTGCATATTATTTTCCGGCAAAGGAGGATTTTCAGTGAGAACGCTATAACCCATGAGTATCTCACTTCATCCGTGAGTTTAGACGCAACACAGTTTTTGAAATCCTACTAAGTTACAGATTTCCAAAAGACAAAAGTTTCCCCATAATATTAGAGAATATAACGGTCATTTGTTGGCAGAGACTTGCAGACTCTCAAAATTACTATGGATTTGAGTTTTTCCTATGTCCTCTAAGAATTCTGCTGTCAAACACTAGAGAAGAAAGTGTTGGTATAACTTATTCGCTCTGCCACTTCTTCATCTCCCCTCCGTACATCGCTAAGTTATTCCTGTCAAACAGCAGATCCTTCAGGCTCATAAAATGCTTCTCCAAGTGTACATTTTACTTTTTAATTTTACCAGAATGCACTAAATTTAAAGCAGTTTAAGACACAATCTTGGGAAAATACTTCTCCCCTCTCATGCACTGCACTGAAGTTCCTTATTTCTCTGTCCAATTCTTATTTATGATGGCCAGGAACTGGTGTAGAGTCTCAGTGCTGAGAGAAAAACCAGGGAAATCCTTTATGGAAAAACAATTCTTCCATACTCTTTTATCCACTTGCATTTTGGGGGCAGTCCTCCTTCCTGACTGCGTGGGCAGTTCTCTCCATACCAGTAGACTATTCAGAAATTGTGCCATGCATCGTTTGATTTTACTGCTGATGTTCAAGTTAATGGTTTAAACCGTAGGTGGTGACTTTCCAACCTTGTTCCCAAGGTGGGATCATGTCCGTTGCAATCCTCTGTAGTGGGAAGTCCATGGGTAAAGGACTTTTGTTCGCCACCTCTGAGGGGCTGAGGGGAGACGAGCGAAAGGTGGTCACCTCACCAGCCAAGCCAGCGCAGCGGGGGCTGGCGGAGGCTGCGCATTTAAGGATGTACTGGGTTAGGCTCGTGTTATTTCAGTCTTTTTCTGCAACGTTGAGTTGTGACATGAGAGTGCTCCTTGCAGCTGGGATGGAGTTTTAAGTATCTTTTGTTTGTGAGGCTGATCTTTAATTTTGATAGCATGCCTGGTTATTCTAACAAGCAAACGAAAAAAATCCAGCTGGGTTTTTCATGTGTTTTTTCATAACGTCGTTTTGGTTGTTAAATGGTGTCAGCAGCTTCTTGGACACGGTTGCTGTACTTCTTTTAATTGAAAAGAGGGAAAATATAATAACAGTTTCAGGATCTCCTGATCCCTTCCTCTCAGCAGCTATGTAACCCCCAGAGTTGGTCACAAACTAAATGCAATAAAAAATTACGAGCCATTTTTTAAAATTTTGGCAGCATGACTCTGGTTTTTGCTTGGTTATTACTTCGACTCAAGATTTTAATCAATCGTTGCATTTCTGAAAGGGAAGATGAAAGGGCAGACAAACAGTCTTGAATTTTCTTAACTTTTAAGGTTGCAAAGTGGTCAAATAGTATAGACTGAGCTGTTTTGTGGTAGTGGCTGCCCTGGTTTCGGCTGGTATAGGGTTAAATTTCTTGCTAGTGCTGTGTTTTGGCGTTAGTATGAGGAGAATGTTGATAACACACTGATGTTTTCAGTTGTTGCTAAGTGCCCTCCTAGCCCAAGGACAGCTCCCGTGCCTACTGACTGAGCTGGGTACACAAGATGGGAGGGAACATAAT
>NW_009218892.1:26301-41575 GCF_000690835.1 Fulmarus glacialis
CTTGTTCATTTTGATGTTTACAGTTTCCTTACAGAGGAGACAACTAAGCCAGGTGTTCAGGTCTTATCTCAGGTGTATGTGCGCGTCTGCTAGTTCTCAGCGCACAGGCCGAAGTCCTATCTTATCTTGCCCAAAACTCCCAACTCCACAATTCTTCTCCACACTTACCCTCCAATTCGCGCCTTGCCCCCCTGGGTGGGGGGGAGTGAGCGAGCGGCTGCCTGGGGTTTGGCTGCCTGCCAGGTTAAACCATGACAGTGGCTCACGACTTTTCCAGATTCCTGGACTACATTAAGAGCAGAAAAACAAAACAGCTAATTGCTAAATTTGACCTGAATTCAAATATATATCATGTGCCTATATTTTTCTGCAGATCTGTGTGTTAAGCCAAGCTGACAAGGTTCAGGAGGTGATAGTTTTACACCTTGTTTTTGCTTTCTTTCTGCAGGTGTGGCCATGATTGTTATTTCCGTTTTGTTTGCTTTGCAAGCATGTCGATCTTTAAATGTAACATCTGGTGATAAATATAACTAAAAATGCTTCTACAGCTTCATATCAGGTTTTTGTCGAATGCACAGAAACTGTCTTCAACATCTATAACCCTGTCAGTGTTATTAATGAAAGAAAGAATTTGTGTGGAACAAATGTTTGCTTTTCCTCATTATCCCCCACAGGAATTGTTACCACAAATAGGCAACAGAAAAGATATTAAGCAACAGAAAAGAAAATGCGAAGGGATATCTTGGTCTTTAAAACTTGTATATTGCAAACTCTAAAAATACTGAAAAGCATATTTTTCCTGACCATAAAGGGTAGAAACTTTTCATCTGACTTTTCATAGACCAAGTCAAATGCTTATAATAGAAAACGGACATAAATTCTTAAACAGTTTGGAAATTGAAAAGATTGATTTTTTTTACCTATATGGCAATTTGTTGGGATAAAGAAACCATAAACCATAAACACACACTACTAGAAACTCCCTGTAGTATTGTAGATGGCATTTCCAGCAACTGCAAAATGAAAGCAGAATGATGTATAGAATTTAAATCAAGAGCTGTTATTAGATTTTTTGAATGAAATTATGGCTGCATAATACTCCTGCAATTCCACCTTAGGTTATTCACCCACTTCATTTAAATAGTCTTACTTTTTAAAAAAGTATAATTGTCTGCATAAGTGGATTTTTCTTTTTTTTAATTAATGTGGGTCTCTGGCAAATTTCTGGTTGATACCCTCAGGTTTCTTTCATCAGAAATTTTGGAATTTGCCCGAGTTTATGTTGTGTTCCACCTACCTAGTTTCATTAGGCGTTACGAGAGAGGAGTGAATTGTGCTTTTTTCCTGTGTGCTGAAGCTCTCCTCACCCATCCTGCTCCTCTGCAGGCGGATCTGGAACAGAAACACGTGCTTGGTCTGCTTTGCACAAATGAAATGGAGTACCAGAAAACCCGTGCGGGAAATGAGCAATCTGCACACACAGAGAGCCACTCGCACAGGCTTGTAGGTAGCACTGGGTCCTAGATATTAGATTGTATTTAAGCTGATTTAGAAAATAAAAACAGTTTGTGTCAAGAGATTCTGTTGTTGCTGTTCAGAAGTAATTGTAACTGTAGAGTTGATTCAGACCCATACCTGTGAATACACAGAGAGAGCATTTCTGTGTCCTCGACATTTTTATGTTTTTTTAAGGTCAGGTGCAGATACGTGTACTGAGAGAGAGCGGGATGAAATAGTATCCAAAATCTGTTAAAATGACATTCTGATATTTTTATTAGATCCAAGTATGTCCATTTCTCCTGAGAATTAGTGCATTGTATATAATACCATATTATTCACACTTCATTGCTGTTCTGCTTTCTGATGTCTTCCAATAGGGAAAATCAGCTGCTATCTGCACCAGGCAACCGTGGACATGTGGCCTTTATGAACAGAATCAACAACTTCCAGCAGGTTGCAGCTGCGAAAGAGCAGCGTTTACATTTCTGATCGTTTTATGTTTCAGTTAATCCTTAAAAGCAAAAGGAGATGCACTTCTCCCCATATAGTACAAGAACTAGAGAATAAGGGAGCAGCAAAGCATGCGACAGCGGTGCGAGTCCCAGAAAAGACTGGGGGAGAACCCTGTGTCGGAGCGAGATAGCGTTTTTGGAGCAGCGGCGTGAGGAGCGGGACGCATCGCCTGTCGCTGGAGCACGACGCGCAAGGTGTGCCGAAAAGAGCTTGTCTTCCTGCTGCAATCAATTAAGGAACTAAGGAAAATAAAAAAAATTAATGTGCAGTCCCATCACTGAAAGTGGCCCCAATTTAATGGAACTCTAGAGCAGATATGAAAGTGTTGTTTTTATCAGAAATTGTTTCAGATTCTGTCCTTTGTGCTAAGTTTAATAGTAACAGCAGCTAGAAAGGAGATGTGAAAATAGCGTTGACATCCAGGTGAATGTTGTGGAGTTTTCAAGTTTCTCTCGCCGGTGGTTGTTTAGCTTCTCCTGCTCTTTTCCTGTTGTGCATCTCCATATTCTTAAGTGAATTATATGCAGAGATTTTAAAGGAATTATTGGATTTCAAATGTTTGTTCTGCTTAGCAAACTGGGTAGGTTTGTCCTCCCCATCCTACTAGTAGAGTAGTAGGAAAGTTAAGATTTATGGAATAATTGTCTTACAAAAGGCTATTGAAAAGCGGAAGCAATAATAAAAGAGCTGGAAGAAAAAGAATTGCTTGGTGCTCTGACAACTGAAGGTGTAGCTGCAGGTAAAGTTATTGTTGGTGGGCTCAAAATCTAAAATTTTAATGTTCGCTCTGCTTTCACCGAGTGCGAGGAATGAATTTTTCTGCATGCCTGACCTTCTTTGCGATCTGGTGGTGTCAGATTGTTACTTGCATGTAGCTTCATTTGCGAATGCAAACCCCACGTTTGGTGACCACTGTTGGTACTACACGACTGAGTGATGCTTCACTGCCCTTCTCAGGCTTTCCTGTTTGAGCGAAATACTGACTAAGATGATCTGAGCTCCTCTGTTGCTAGATGAGTCCACGTGCGACGGGGCTACTTTCAATTATAGAATACTGAAAGCTTTGAATTCTTGCTCTGGACTAGTTATTAACGTTGGTATCACACTGTGATAAAACCACATTTTTAATCTTACAGTACTTAAGGTACATAAAGCATCACTGCTGTTTGAGATTTACTGGCTTCCCACTGTTCAAGTTCACTCTGTCAGCAGCAGAGGAAAGTCAGCTTTGAGTTCGTAGGTAAAATGGAGAGAACTGGAAAAAGCGATTGTTGTTCAAAGGTCTTCTGTTGGCGAGGGGAAAATTACAGAGTAAGTACAAATCGTCTACTTAGTTTAATTAAAATAAAAAAAAGCAAAGCAACCCCTGCCCCTCAAATCTCAGTAACATATGGGAATTATAGAAACGTTGATAATAGTCAACAAATTATTAAGTCTTATCTCTTCACCAGTTAAGATTATCTTAGGTTCCTGTGGATGGTATTTAGATCTTAACTGCAAAATTTTTTTTCCCCAGGAAATATAGGAAGAGAAGCGGTGCTTAAGATCAAGAATATTACAGTCTGGACGTGGGAGAGCTGAGCTGAGGTAGGGCTTCCTCAACCCAGCAGCCTGGGTAACCGGTCTTTTGGTTATCCAACCTGTGCTCAAGCGGTTACAGCTCTTTCTGCTTTTCTTTTGCTCCGAAGGCTTTCTGTCAGTCGATTTCCAGTAGTTACAGAAAGCCTTGGCCAACCCTTTCTGGGGGTTTTGCAGAGCAGAATGCGTGATCTGAACCTTCACAGCAAATTAAGACGTGACCGCATCCGCTGGCAGTGCCTCACGATTTTGCGCGTTGGCAGGGGCTCGGGGAAGGTGCGAGTGCCCCGAATGCACTGTTTCCATTTCACACTTCGACATCTGTGAGCAAAGAGGTTAATGCACCGATGGATAATTAGGTATTTCAGCACCAGCACCTCACTATTTAGTAATAGTTTTTAATGAAATTACGTAATTTCACCACCTCCACCTTTCTTTTTTTTGACAGCCAGTAGTGTTAGAGCCAGATTCTTTACTGCTGTAAATAGGCGTTAAAACTTAAAGGCTTTAATTACTCCGGTTTACCCCAACGGACGGGGTACTTTGACACCTTCTCTTTAGTGCAACCTAATTACATTTGCACAGGCAACAATTTTCACAAATCATTTGATCTTGTCAAGCGGGTTCGTCTTTGACCAGAATCTGGTCCTCAAACTTCCAGCTCCTTAAAAGATGTGAGTATAAGCATAACTTTATATACAGGAGTTGATTTGAGCTGTCTTGCAGCTGGCACAGGAAGGATGTTTCCCTGCAGACCATGCAGAGGGAATTGGAGACTGAAGCGCTGCAGCCAAAATAAATATACTCGCAAAGCAGGTCAGATTTCAGAGTTTTGGTGCAAGCCGTGGTGGCCTTCAAACACGGTATCTCAGCTATTTTCTGTATGAGGGTTTTTAAATTTATATGTTGTTTTATGCAAATTGCTATCCGTTTCATGGATGGACTTCTGGGCTATGAGTGTTTCTAGATCTATATTCCTATAGTCAGCTGGTGTCACACCACTATAGATTTTCAGATTGTGCTGGCAAATACAGACACGACTTTTCCATTGATAGAAACAGAAGACATGGGTCTACCTCCCTCAGCTGACTTTGGAAATCTAGGTACTATGTTTTATTTAGTCTTGAAATAAAGAATGTCCATTTTATTGTGTTTGTTTTAATCAAAGTTTTCCTCTACAAGCTGTCGACACGGATATTTAGAAACAAGCTTTGCTTGTCTTCGGAGAGGTGCTGCTGTTTGTTTGTGCAGACGGGCTACAGCTCCTTTCTCGTTCCTAAATACTGCTGTGGCCGTACCTCCGGTGTGTCACTGTGTGATACATGCGCAGATTATCCATGAGGAATTCACTCTGATTTTCAGCAGCTTCAGAAAGCACATTTATGTGTTCATTTATCTGGCAGCACACATCCAGAAAGATTGCTAGTCAGGTAGAAATGTCATTCATGCCTCTCTGATAAAATTTAGATAAATAAAACTCAGAGAGGAAACTGAAGAAGAGATTCATCGAGAAACGACAAACTGTTAGAAACTTCCTTTTTGAAAAATGCAGAGTAACATCAGAAACCAAAAGAGAGAAAGTTTTTATGATGACCACAGCATGACTCCAGCTTTTATCTTTACTAAGAGATAATATATTCACAATATCCCATTGTCTTTCCTTAGAGGGAGTTTCAAAGACGCCTCAGGAAGACTCCTGCTGTCTGTTAGCTCTAATTCCAGTGCTGTACTGTAGTTATATTGGGCTGCTGTTTCAGTTTGAGGCTTCTGAATATCCAGCTTGAGAGTACAGTGGGTGCACAGGAGCAATGTGTTTGGAGGTGGGAGCAGGAGCTCTGCAGCTCCATCGCGTAACACCCTTGGAAAAATATCTGCTACCCTGAATCATGTTGAGAGAGAGGGGGACCCAGCTGTATTTGTGTTGGATATCGTACTTCATTTGCAAGTTTTGGTATACGAAGAATGAGCTCTACAGCTTGTAAGATTTGTTGAAATCAAAATGATGAGATGTACAAGGAGTGGGAAAATGGAGCTTCTTTATTCCCTGTGTTGCAGAGGAGGAAGGAGGTAGTAGGGAGGGACTGAGTGACATGGCAGATCTCTGGAGACATCAGCTTCCAAACTGAAGTCAAGTTTCCTGAGTACAATATTTTGATAAAAAGATCAACAGCTTTTGCTGGAACTGAATTTATGTGTATATACACATCAATTAGGGAATTGGAGATTGCTGTGATGGGGTGCTTCAAAGACTGAAAAAGCAGGACAGTGCTAAATTAATTCATTAACAAGCCACTCCTGGCTAGCGGCCAGTTCTTAGACAATACTAATCATCAGTGCTGTGTACACAAACCCATTATTCTTTACCACTAATGTTCTAAATTAGCTGTGAGTACACAGGACCAGGAGGTGATGCCATCTCGTGCTGGTGGCAGTGGCCGCTGGTGGTCCTAGAGGCTGAGGTCCAGGTGAGCAAGCTTGAGAGCTCATCAACAAGAAAAGGCCAAGCTGAAGTGGGTTGTCGTCTTTCTTCTCCCATTTTCCTTGCTGATGCCTGATGTCCTCCTCCCAAAAAGGAGCAAGTGTTGCTGCTTATCTTGTTTTCTTTTGTCTTGCCAGCCATCCTTCCTGTGTATGCGGCAGCCTGTAAGTCCCCTGGGCGTCTCTTGTCCTTTTTCTGAAAAGTTTTGTTGGGTGCCTCCTGTGTGCAGTTGCACACATCTGTCTTCACCCTTTTGGTGGTCACGTTGCTCGCATACTTATACGTTGTGCCCGGCTGTCTCATCACAGCATTACAAAATACACGTGTACCACAGACACTTACACTAGTTTAGTATGCTTATTTCTGGATTCAACGCAAGCTAATATTAATTATATCTGGGCTAATAGTAATTGCATCTTGAGTGGTAAATTTATAATGTAGAAGTATCACAGGCCTCTAATTTGGCTACAGTTTCCTAGCATTGATTTGGGAAGCACTGTGGTAAACATTATTTTTTACAGAAAGTAAGCCCCTTGTCAACTATTTGCTCATATGTGAGACAGATAATGCTTACTCTACGTGCGGGCTGGTGAGCTGAGTTTTAATTGCTTTACATGCATTAAATTGATATTCGCGCATTTGCAACCATCAGATCAAACTGTTCTTTGAGTATTTAAAATAGGAAGTAAAACGTGCATTTGAGCGGGCTCACACATGTGCATGTTTGGGCTTTTCACATCGGATATACTCAGTGAGTGAATCCAGAGCCCCCTGACAGCCCAGTCTTGCAAAAGGGTGCCAGACTTTATCTGGGCCTGTGTGGGATTTCATGTTGCTGTTTTTCTTTTAAAGCCACTAGTACATTATGTTGCTATGGCTACTCCATCACAAAACCCTGTTACCAATGCATTAGTGTGCTTTAAACTCAGAGTTTTCCTGTCTTATTTGGAATTCTATTGTATTTTTCTCTGGTGCGGGATATTTTTGGAAGAGATTTGCGTTAGGGAGGGCTTCAAGACCTCTTGGCGTAACAGACTAAGATTTTAGTGTTTAGCTGTCCACTTTACCCCTTTAATGGATTTTATTAACTCTGTTATTGAGTGGCAGGAGGGAATGAGCATTTGTGCCCTGGCTGTTTCGATTGACGCTCTGGTATTACTGATAAATTAAGCTAGTATACTAAAATGCAAATTGGCAGAGCTGAGGTGCCAGGTAGGTATTCTTCCAGGATCAGAACAAGCTACTGGACATTAAAAGTTGCTAAAGAAAAAAAAAAGTAATGCCATACAACAGCCAAGGCACTAAAGCATTTTTTGGTCCCAATAATATCCCAAACATCTAACGCTCCCGTTATCGATCCCGTGGCGTCTCAGTGTTGTCAGTGGCAGCTAGTCCGGCATTAGCCGGCAGCAGCAGGTAGCGGTCCCGGTGCCCTATGGCCATAGAGCCAACGCTGCCTAGAGGTTTGCTGGAAAGGGCGAGGGGGGAGGGATGCTGAGCAGGGCGAACCTCTCCTGCACTGTCATCGCGCCGAGAGCAGCTGCCGGAAAACCGGGCATTTCCCTCCCGTCTGGTGATAAAACCGAAGTGTTCTTGAGTGCTGCAATTTCCTTATACCCTTTGCCTTCTTTTTGCTCCCATAGCGGTGATGACTGGATGTAGTTTCAATCTGATATTAGCAGGTCTTTAAGAAAACCAGCGTTTCATGGGAAATCCCTCTCCCGACTCCCTTCTGAAATAAGAGCAGTAATGATAATAAAAGTAAAAAAATTTATTTCTCTTATGTTTCCTTTACTGCTACTTTGTCCAAACCAGCTTTTTTATCAGTGCTCAGGGCAAAAGCAATAATGCCAGTAAATCATATAGCATTTTCTTTGTTATGAGAGTGTTACAGGAGAGGCTGCTGTCGCTGGCACTGCCAGTCCTTACTGGGGCTCACAGCGTACGTCTGACCTGCAAAACATCCCTGCCGTGGATTCAAAGGATGATCTTCCTCAACCCTCTCTGTGTGAAGGTGGGATCTCCTCTCCTGTCTTGCCAGACATCAGTTTAACAAGACGACGGTACTAAAGATCACCCTCAAAGGTAGCTCGCTCCCCTCCTCCTCTCCTGACAGGGAGAAGGTTAATGAGCTCCTGTGCTAAGCACAGAAATACTCTCAAAAATTGCGAAAGTACTCCCGAAGCTGTGGGAAAGGGTTGGCTGGGTGGCGGTTCAGAGCCAGGCGTCCTCAGCCAAGTAAGTGCTCTCAAAACACCTGAGGGAGGAAGGGTTTGGGGTGGAGATGGACAGCTTGGCTTTAAGAGCTTGGACTTTCTTCCTGGCTACCTGAAGTCTACCCGAACCCCAGGTGCAGAAGAGCCGCTCTGCCAGGCTCCTGGGTCCTGTCAGCAGCAAGTGCTTCTTTTAGATTCCTTATTTCATTATTCTTCCATTATCCTTATTCCCCTGACTCCAGACAGGGGTATTTGGGGCTCGTTTATCCCTTTTGGTAGTTAGTGTTAAATCTCCTGGTCCTGGCTCTGGCTGTGGTGCTCCTGACCCGGTGCAGCCTCTTGTTTTCTTCTCATATACCTGCTTCAGAGGAACTGCAAGCGCCCGGAGAGAGCTTTAAACCCGGCTGTTGCAGAGTGCCGGGCGCCTCGGTTTTCTTTTCGAAGGGAGTGAAGGCTGCTGTTGCTGTCTTACAATCAAGAGAGACGTGAATCTCTCAGTTTCAGTAAATTATTCTTGTCACTTAGTGTCCGTCTTCTGCATTTGTATTTCTCTGAAACTTATTAAAACATATTTGGAAAAGGAAAGATAGAAGGGGAAGTAGCACACCTCGGGTGGTGGCAAATGCTACACCAGGCAAGACAGTAAATGAACTTGAGCTCCTCACGTCAGGGAGACGTTAGACGACATTGCATCTCATAGCGTACCTCTCAGGGGACAGGTTGTGCAGCCCCATTTTCTAACTTTTATCTAATTTGGAAAAAAAGGAATGGAAGTGCATGATCTCTATCTACAGGTTAGGACATGGACAGGCAGATAACCTTGATCTGGAGAAGGAAAGAATGGCCTCGCGTTTGTGATGTGGAAGAAATGGATTGCGTTCTTCTCTGTCACAAACCTCGCGCAACCTTTTATGAAACACTAAATTATCCCGCCTTCTGTCTTCCCCTGTTTTACAGCAACTCTAAAACACTCATGAAATATATTTTTTACTAGTTTAGCCTTATTTGAAGTGTTTGTGGTTTTCCGAAGCAGGTCAGATCGTGCGGCATTGCCCTCCTCGCTGTTCCCACCCAACGCAGAATGTCGCCATGCCCCTAAGCCCCAGCGCGCTCCACGGGGCCGGCGCCTTCCCCCGGGAGGGGTCCTGTGGGTGCGGCCGCCTGAGCGTGTTCCAGGCCCAAAGGCAGGATCCTGCAAACACCTGAAAAATTACGGGTTTTCTTTTTAAACCCGGTCCGTGGAAACCGCACGTAGAAAAGACACAGAAAGAAGATACAAAAAATCTGTGACTTGTCTAAAACTGCCTGCTGTTTTGGAATCCGCAGTTGTTGCCAGTAACCTTTCTGTAATGGAAAACTCTTCTTTTTACATATTTGTTTTCTGAAGGTATGTGTAAATGAAGGACTCTGTATTTTCTCTCTGCAGCGTGCAGACAAAGCACTCCCTCTGCTTGTTCTTCTCCTGGCTTTGGGAACCGTGCATGATCAACCTGACCTAGCTCATTTAATCTTTAGTCTGGGACTTTGGGAACTTTCCTGATAAAATGAATTGTGAGACTGTTAGTCTCTTGTAGCCTTTTATATTCCTTGGAAGAGAGCTTTAAATTGGTTTTTAACCAAGAAAAGAAAGATGTGCATATACCCTTGTTTTGGAAAGAAAGGAAAGAACTGTATGCTTCAGTCCCTGAAAATTGCTGCATTACTGAGGACAACTCCTAGTTTATTTTGTTTGTAGATGATATATATCTGTAAAGTTTCGTTACATAGTTCAGACTCATTGAAGCATATTTGGAGGTGTCACTTTAAAGGAGGGAGCAGGAGGGGTGGAGAACAGAAAGGCCTCCTGCCTCAAGGCTCTCTCTGACTCAAAGTCCTACTACTCCCGTTAAACCGTAACTCTCTAACATTTATCTTGCAAAATGTCTCGTATTTTTCTAAAACGATTAGCTTGACCAAAGAAATAGAGATCTATTTTATATGATGATACCTTGTGAAATTAAGGTTGACAGGTGATAGACTTTCTCTTTAGAAGCACTTGAGAGAGAAAAGTAATCAATGGAGAAAGTTATAGGAAACTGTTAGCATAAGAATGAGTGGTTTCAAATAGTCTGCTCATAAATTCAGGCTGGACTTCAGAAGTTTGCTCACAGATAGAGGAAATGAGGTTCTGGAATGACTTTCCAATAATAATGGAAAAAGCAATCAAGTGAGTTGTAAAAGACAAAATAACTTTTCTGCAGGTAACTATGCTACATAACTTATAATCTCATTCATTGCGTGGGAAGTTCCTCACAGGCCTGTGTTTCTGTCCTAATGGAAATTCCCAAATGGACAGGACTGGGGCTCTGTTGGCAGTATGGCATCCTCCAGAGACTCTTTTATTAGTAATTTTCAGAAGGGAGGGAAATAACCTTCTCCCAAGCGTTTAGGAATCTTTATGGGTAAACAGTGGGTTGGGGTGGCCCTGGCTGGCTGCCAGATGCCCACCCAGCTGTTCTCTCACTCCCCACTCCTCAACAGATCATGGGGAGAAAATTAGATTTAAAAAAAAATAAAGACACTTACCAGTTAGCATCACAGGCAAACCAGATTCGACTTGGGGAAAACTAATTTGATGTGTTGCCAATTAAATATAGAGATTAGATGAAATGATGTGAAAACTCACGATACTATACCGCTTCTCTTCTACCCGCTTGCCATGACTCAGAAATAAAAGATAATTGAAAAGGAGCAGCCCCATACCTCTAAACTGGATCAGTGCTTGCTGCTCAATTTCAGATCAACTCCATTTTGCAGGGAGCCTGCCAAGCCAAGGAGGCCGTCAGGGCATTACACTGCTGGTCACTCTCTGACCTCTCCGACGGTGGTGAGGTGCCAGTGTCGGTCTGCAGGATGCTCTTGCACTACTCGGGTTCAGGAATGGTCTCCTGCCCTACTCCCCGGTGCCGCAGCTTCGCTCTGTGGCATTGCTTTCATGGGGGTGGAGAAGACCAGGGGTCATTTGTTGATTCTTCTGCCATTGAGCCTTGAAGTGCAGAAAAATCCTTTGCCTTTGAGCTTTTCTAACTTTCTTCATAGTCTGTATCACAAAAGGCCCCTGAGAGATGTAAGCAACAGCATTCCCTTTTTACACATAAAAATAAACCTTGCTAGCTTGGTTGGAACTCATTTTCTAATTAATGGCTCCCTGACTTTCTTTTTTCTTAGAAGTTGTGTTATTCCTGTGGATAATAGTACTTTGTGTTGTTGTAAGGCTTCTTTGGGTTATTTTTCCTTAGTGAGTATCTCTCTTGATTTAACTGTAGGCAGTTAGGGAGAACAATAGAGAGGAGAGAAATGAAAGCTTACAGAAAATATTCATTAAAAATATAGGTCTTTGCCTTACTTGCCACAGAAGAGCAGGATGTAAGATTGCTTTTCTTTAGATTCTTTTTTCACAGCCTATTAACATCCCCTTATCTTTTTTTTAAACTTTATATTCCTTTCCAAAAAGTCAGCAATGTGTTTAACGAGTGAAAGCATTCTCCTTTAAAGGTCACACCACTCTTAGATTGACTTGAGTGTTGATTGCACTTGAGCTAGTAGCTTTAATTCATGGTAACTTAATTTGTTTTTAATTAAGCAATGTCTTTTAAACAGAGATAGTCCATCAGTACTGTCAACAGGTAAGTTTTGCTCTTTAATATTGAGTCTTATATTTTAGTTTAACTGACATAAAGCTTTGATGGTGATTTACTCAGACTATAGATTTTTAAGCAGGACAATTGGCAACGGTCCAATTTAACCTAACAGGTTTCGAAGTGAATTGTAATAGAAACAACTCACCTAGCCATACACCTAGTTGCATATTAACATGTATTGCCCCAGTATCAAGCGGGAACCAGGTAGCATTTATGTTTATTAACACTGATCCTGTCCAATAACGTCAGCCTTCAGAACCAGTGGTCTGCCTCTTTCTTTCTTCCCATCAGAAAGGTCCTTTGCTAACTGTGTTCACAAAGTTTGGGTTTGGGTTTGGCTAATCAAATACAAATTTTGATATGTGGGTTATAGTGCTTAAAGAAACATAAATGAAACAACAAAACCAACAAAAGCCCCACACTTTTTTGGGTAAGCTCTGGGACTGCATTTTTCATCAGCTTACTTAATTTTTCTTGTTTTCTAAAGTGCATCAAAGAAGAGAGCATGGAGAAAGTTGTCTGAGATCAATAGCAGCATCTCTCTGAATTAGCAGTGGAGCAAATTCGGATGATCTTGTGCCAGGACCTGTTCATGATAAGAGCATTGGTATCTTTTCTATTAAAGACATCAAGGTTTCTGACTGATGTGTTTTGTATGATGTCTATCGATGAGTTGGAATCGTTCACTTAATAGTGCCAGGTATATGGCATTTCTTTCTATCCTACGTACGACTTAAGTGCTGCTTTTGCAGTACTAACGTTATTGTTTGTCTCTTATCTCTATTAATCATTTAATGCTGACTACTTGCATAGAGTACAATTTTTGTGCAAAAAAACCAACCAAGAAAATGTAATCCTGTCTATAAAATTTGCAAGTGAAAGGACAATAAGGGTCTTAAAAAGCATTAAAATATTTCAGATGATATTTGGTAGTGCAAGGCTTATGAATTCTTAAAATTTTCTGAATTAGTAGTGATTAGTAAATATTATACACGCAAAGATTTTGCTTTTTTTTTAATGCCTTCTCTGTCTTCTGACAGCAGAAGTGGAAATTGTGGCAGTTGTGACTGGAATGCTAATAACTGAACTAGGCATTTTTAGTCAGTGGGATTCCTTAGCTGTTTTTGCTTCAGTTGTATAATATCATTAGTACTTTATGTATACTTACAGAATTGATTTGGTTTGCTTTTAACTACACAGAACAGAATTTCTTACATATTTCTTTTTTACCCTTTCGCTTGTTATTTCTTGGCAATTAAACAACATTTGCCCGTGCAGCAAAATACTTTTCTTTTATGCAGGAGAGTCTGCTCAAAACACCTAACTTTTTGTTATTTCTTGTATTCAGTCCTTCTTCCCCCTTTGCTGTACTTTTTGATAATTGATTCTTAGCTTTTCCTACTGCTTCTAAATAGAAGCTCTCCCTTTTGGAAAAAGTAATGAAAAGGAAATACGACGGTAATCAAACTGAATTAGAGCAAAGCTCTGGCTTTCAGCTAGCAATTGCTGCAGAAATTGGGCCCAATTCGTTACATACTGTACGCACTTGTAACTGAAATTTCCTTCCATTTTTTCGTAAACATGTTTCCAAAATACTGAGTGTCTCTTACCCTTAATTAAGGAGAAAGCTCAACCTGAAACTCAAGTAATTACCCGAATTTCTGCTGGGCTGCAAAGGATTGCAGAAGAACTAGATGAGAACACCAATAAATACAATAGGCACACACATCTTGCTGCTCTTCCTTACGTTTTCACACTTACAAGAAGCAGACGTAGTGAACAATACCTTGGCCTTGTTAGAGCTGTTAGAAATAAAAATGTCCGAAAATACAGTGGATATACTTTTTTCTATGAGGCCAAAATTGTTTTCTCTTTTTGATTTGGCCAGTTGCTTGATGCTTTCTTTCTTGCAGGCTCTCTTTTGCAGGAGAAATGAATAGCCAAGTCCTAACTGTTTACACGGGAACCCCCATTGCCCTTAACTTTACAAAAAACAGATAGGGAGTGTTTTCTTCACTTGAAATCCTACATCTTTTTTTTTTTTTCCTGTTTTTTCTTTTTTTCCAGTTAGCACTCTGCTCAGAAAGGGATCGCTCCTGCTCTCTCTCACAGCCACATTTCCAATGCTGCTACTGCTGCTTTCTGCCTGCTGCTTTGTGCCTGCATTCGTACATGCGATGGAAAAAGTCCTGGAAGCTGCTTCTAGCATTTTTATTGCACCCCTGTTTTTCTTCTCTGCACAGCTCTGCTTCTGGTTGACCTTGTCCACGTGTAGGTTTTGCATTACCGGCCCAGCAGGTTTTTGTAGCCAGCCACCCTTGATCCCTTTTGCAGATTGTGAGATGAAGAAGATGGGATTTTTGGTTTCAGCGAGGCTTTATGCAAATTTCATCCCATTAATAGCGCCTGCCCCTATTAATCATGTCTGTGGTGGCTGCAATGGCAGCACGCCTCTCACGCGTGTGATCACACAAAAGGAAAAGCAACAAAATCACCGCTCGGTCAGCCTTGGCAGGCTGCATGCTTCGTGCTGAGTTTTCTGTCGAGACATTTTTGCTCTAGTGAATCCATTTTGCTGGGGATTTTTAATTTTTTTTTTTTCCCCTCCTTGCCTGGTTTCTTCCCTGCTTCCTGCCGGACCTGTGCTGAAAAAAGCCGGTGACCTGGGGCAAGCCTGCTTGCGGGCGCACCTTCGTTATCCCGGCGGAGGCTAACAACCCTTCCTTGCTGGAGCTCCTGCACTTGCAACCTCTGTCCCGAGGGGAGTCACGGTGACATTTTGCTTACCTCCCAGAGGGCAGTTATCGTTAAATTTAATGTAGCTGTGGAGCCTACTTTATTACAAATACCACTTTACAGGACGAGGGCAGTGCAAGATCTCTGCCAAGGCCTTTGCTCTTTAAACCAGTTACCATTCACCTTCACATGCATGCAGGTTGTGGTGGTTAAAACTCCTAACACTTCCATGCTTTGCTCCTGCCCTCCAGCCCGTCTCCTCTCAGAAGAGAAGCAATGATCTGTAACAGGCTTTGCCTTCTCCTCAGCATTTACCACCTGGAGTTGGTAGGGTGAAAAGAGTAAGTACATAAAAAGAGTAAACATATAGCATTGTTTAAGGAGCTACCCCTAGGGCATCTGAGGACTTCCTATATCAAATAAGATTTCTAGCAGGCCCTCTGAAATCTCAGCCCCTTCTCGTTTCTCTGGATGTACTATCCCCTCTGAACTGCATGGCAATTTTATTTGTGAGGACTTCCTCTTAAAATCTGCCTAGCAACAGGCTAGTTGGCTGCTATAATAATAATAGT
>NW_009218893.1:0-24379 GCF_000690835.1 Fulmarus glacialis
ATATTATACTCTTCTTATATTATATATAAGAAGGAAGGAAAGGAACCCAAAACTGGGGGAAAGCCCCCAAGATAATTGGAACCAAAAGGTATTCTTTGAAAACTGAAGGATATGAAAATTTTGGAGCATTTTCTGAGCAGCTAGACTTAAAGTAGACATTTAAAAAAATAAATTCATTAATCTCTGTGGTATTACAGCTGTATTCAGTTATGTCAGAAATCCCAAGCAAAAGTTCTCAAACTTAGTGGAAATTCCTATAGTCTTAGTAATTCCAGAGTTGATAAATAGACTGTGAATACTTTGTGTTAAATTTTAATAGCATATGAGAGGATTTTAGTTGCAGTCCTGTGTTTTATATGAAAGTTTGAGTCAGGGTGTGGAGCAAAGTCAAATACTGAATCACTATTTTGGCAATTATTTGAATAGATATGGGCTGCAAAAACAGCTCTTGGTCCCCCAGTTTAAGCAGGAAAACAAATGTGATGTGGTATTTTGTGTCTGGAGAACACAGAATTATGTATTTGCTGTTGTTTTACATTTAATAGACTTGTTTTGTGAATTAAAATCAAGCACAAATTCCTGAGGGGGAAAAAAAAAAAAAACAAATTTAGAAACATGACTGTCTGGTCAGGCTAATTAAGCCATGAGGTCTTGCACATTGGTGATATGTTGAAGCAAATAAAGAGTGGCTGTTAATCCTGTGTTGCCACTGGATGGATTTCTAGATAAAAATATAGGTTCTCACTTCTGTATAGATTGTTACCTCTTTTAAACACCTGAGAAATCAAGTAATCAAATGCTGCTAATATGGTGTAAGCAGATTTTTTTTGTTTGGTCTCCTATCTTATTCAGACTTCTTTGTTCACAGATCGCTGATCTACTCAACTCTCAGTGCCAAGTACAAATGGCATTCGTGGGTTCTTGCATTGGAAAAGGCTTTCTTAGTTCAAGTCATAATGTGGTACAAAATGATAATGCAACCTGTGCAGTATAGTTATATTCTACTTGGCAAACAAAACATTTGAGTCAGCAGATAAATGTAGTTTGCAGTTGCATAAACTTTGACTGCTGTGTGTTTATAAATATGTATTTACAGTACATTTTCCAACACTAATTTATGCTTTATGCATGTATTAAACTAGCATATTAATCTTGGAGATTAAACAGGAGCTTGTTGTATATCAGCAAAAAGTTATTTCCAGCTAAAGTAATTTATTTAAATATGAAAAATCAACAATTACTGAAGTGCTATTTCAAATTTTTTCTTTCAGATAAGTTGCTCTTTTTCCTTTTAATGTTTATGCCTCGTTGTAGCTGGAGGGCTATAGCTGCTGCTTTTAGCAGTATTCAGTTTGGTGCTGTTACTATCAAGTTGCATTATTCTTAGCATATTATGAACATAAAGATGATCTGAATGTATGTTTAGGATTAGCAGTACTAAACATAACAATCATATCACATGATTGTATTGTAATCCGGTGAGTGAATACCAATTAAGCTTTTGTGTTCTTAGTGAGTAAAGCAGAAATAAAACAATTTTTACTGGTAATGATAAAATGCATGATTGTGTCCATTTTCTTAATACAGATTTGTATCATGTTATATGCAGACATAAATAGAATCCTATCACATTGTAGAAACTGGTTGAGTCCAGACTGATCATTAATTAGGCCATGTCACCATTTGCAAGCGGTGTGGATAAATAGGTGGAGAGTTGTAGAGCAGAGCAGTCAGACCTGATGACCTTGTGTCTACAGTATACAGATTTAATGATTTCTCTTAAAATCTTTGACAAACTTCAGAGGGACCCAGTGGACTGAATGCCTATTTGTGCCTGTAAAGCACTAGGGGCAGCCTTGGAGCACAGTTTTCAGTTTATTTTGGTGCAGAGGAAGCACGTTTTGTGGTTCCTTGGGATCTGTGTACAGGGACTATTGTGAGAGGTCCCTGAAAAGCATCATCCTGATCTGAAATACAAACATTAAGGTAGCTACACCTGCTGCTTCTAGCATTGCATGATGGGTTTTGGTGTTACAGACACTACCCAGTAAACCTTCTAATGTGATGCAAACCTGCGTTTTATCAGGAACAGGTAAAATAGGATTGGGGTGCGGGGATGAACAGTTATTGGTTTCAGAGACTTTTCTGGCATTGCAATTTTTGTTTCTAAAATTAAGCACTTCTGTTTAAACTTCTGAAGCCTATGAATACTCTCTCTAACTACACTAACTGTGACTACTACATACAGTAATTGTGCAGAGTAAGTGTATCAAATGTCAGCTAATTACACATGTGTATAGTCTTAACTACTTGAAATGGCCTGGTTCGTTCTCATGTGAGACTAAAAATGGTCAGGATATTGTCTGCTGTAAATTTTACCTGTAGTCAATTTAGTAATATGACACTTAAAATTCTTGCCTTTTTCTATTAAGTCCTGCTGTATTAATGGGCTTTTAAGGCAATTAGTCTGTGCAGCTAGGCTGTCTTACATAGTTGTTTAAATAATGCAAGAAACACTACAGATTTTAATCTCCTTTTTTTTTTTGATGTTTGGCCTGGTGGCAATAGCATGTTTTAATATGAAGGCAGCAACTGCAAAAATTTAGTTTGTTATAAATTTCTTAAAGTCAATATATTGATCAGAATTCTCCTGTTAATCAACAACTGTTATATTCAGTTTGTCATGTGCCCTTGATAAACAAACCAACTTAAATTCAGTGTTGCCTTTATTTGGTTTGAGGCTTTCTTGCATGGATAGCTTTGCATGGCCCTCTAAACCGTGCCCAGATTTTGTAGTTGTGACTGGTATTGGGAGCCAATGTAGTGTCCTTTGTTTTTTAAATACTTCCTACTTTTTGATTAATCTTGAGGGCTTTTATATGCAATGACATTTCATATATGTGCTTGTATACAGAATTTAGCATTAGTGGTATGTATTTATATATCTAATTTGTATTGTCTAGTAGTATTCTGGTTTAAGATTATGGGGGAGGAAATGTGATTCCCTAATTCACGTGTTGTTAAGGCTTTGTTTAAAACTGAATTGCTGGTTATTTGAACTCTGGTTCAAAGTCGGGTGTCTCACTTGGCAGGTGTCAGTCCAGGGTAGCTTTTTATCATCAGTTTTTCCTCTGGAATGGAAACCCTTAATCTATGTGCAAGCAGGCGTTGAACTACAATGATGTTAGTAAGTTACAATTATGCTAAGCTGTAATTATGCTAAGTAGTTTATGCAATAAACTTGGGGAGAAGAAGAGTAAAGATAAGGATTTTATGTCTGAATCTGAAGGGCCAAGTTAATAAGGTCACTAATTACGTAAATATAATGAACATATTCATTCTTCTTCCAGTTTTCAAGCTACTTGTCTGAACAAGTATGTAATATAATGCAGGATCTTGAGACTTTGAGACCGCTGCCTGTGAGGGCCTTGAAATGTTGTTTTCAGCTGGTGATAGTGCAGCTGCCATTGTGTCTACTGAAGTTCCAGTTGGAAACTGAGGAATAGGGTGAGCGTACTGACAGTCACCCTGGCTTCAGTTAAATAAGGTCCTACCAGACACTCTATTCCCAGTTTAAGCACTTAATTGTTCTGTGACACTTTAACCACCATCTCCTGTCCCCCAAAAACTTAAGTTTAAAGGTTGGAAAAGATAATGTACTGTGCTGAGCACAATGAAGTTTTTTTTATTTCAGTTAGGGCTCAAAGAACAATATTAAGCAAATAGTGTGGAATATGAAACATCTCACTATGTTTGTTAGGGCTTGCATATCACTTTTTCCACTGCTTAAATGAAGTCAAAGCCAGTTGAGCTATAAGTTGTGCACTAGATTTGTGGCAGACCTTTGCTGTTTGAGTCATTCACTTTTATCAGCAGGGATCTGTTGTAACTTACTGATTTGATACACTGCATATGCTAAACTTGTCCTGAGATATTTAATGTGATGGGTCAGATAACACTTGGGTCAGATGTCAGTTAAGTTTGGATTTTATTTCTTCCTTTTACAGTTTTGTCTTCTGAACCACTAAAGGGGATTTGCTCAAAAATACGTGATGCTTCCGGCTGAAACCTCTTGATTGTTGCAGTTATTTTTAACACAGCTTATTCATCCTGAATATCCTCTCTGACCAAATTAGTGAGCACTTTATAAAGTGTAGTATGCTTATTTCCATACCAGCCCTTTGAAATACTGCCAGTTGCTCTCTTTGGTTCTCTGCAGTACAAGGAAAAACTCCTCGGTTTTGTTTTGAATATCTAAGATACTGGTTAAGGGTTTTTAATAGCTTTGCCTGAAACTCAAATTTAGACCATCAAATTCTGCTCAACTGTCACAAACCCTGGATATGCCAGAAGTCTCTGAGCACTTGAATTGCTGATGCTTATGTTCCCTAACTGCCTTATGTTGTGCTTCTGGTCTTAATCTGGCTCACCTCAGATGCTGAACCATTCACTATTGCCAAGACTAAGACTTGTCAGGATTTGAAGACGAGTTTTTTTTTCTCCTTGTCTGAAGGTGTCTGTTAACTTCGAGTGCAGCATCCTTCCTGGGTCTCTTATATAAATTGCTTAATTGTAAAAAGCTTCACATAAAATATGATAGACATAGGCTGAAATTATACTGTTGCCAGGGAGGATCTGAATTTAATTTCAACTCCTCAGTGCTTCAGTGTGGAAGCATAACAGCTTCAACAAATAGAATTTGGGAAGTTCCCCCACTGAAGAGCATAGGGGTTTTAGTTACTTGGGGGATAGGACAGCAGTAGTGCCTGTGAGTGGTGTCCAGTCAACTGGGTTAGCTAAATTGAATTTTAAATCTGAATACTAAAAACTGTTATATGGAAAGAAAAAGGAAGGGCCTTTCTTTTGCAAATCATATTTTCCAACTCATTATTGCCAGTTAAACCCTGAATCTGGATTTCTTAGCTGTCTATGTGTGTAATTACATATGTGGAAAACACAGATAACTTAAAATACTTGGCTCTGTATCTGCTAGCCACTGAACACGGAATGGATAGGAATTGTTAGAGAACCCAGAACAGAAACTTTAATCTCTCCTGGTGGTTTTTCCTGCAAGGGCCCATAATGACAGATTCAGGGAGTATCTTCTTTTTGTGCATTTAGAAACTTGTCATGCTGATTGAATTGAATTTGTTTGTTCTCAGCTTCTCTGAGCTCAAAGCATTATTTGCTTAACCTAAAAAGCCATGCTATTGTGGTTATGAAATAATTAAACAGTCTCGGAAAAGCTCTCTATTTAGAGAATAATCTTATTGTATAAAATAACACCTTTTTTCATCCCAAATGTCATCCAAATAATTCAAAAACTAAGTGCAGTATATCAACCATGAACACTTGGCATCTATTTCACTAGAAATTGTTTACACAATTTGTTTTGCCTCTTTAGTTTTATGCCTTAGATTTTTGTCTTCAAGTGGGTATCTTTTCATGAAACTACTTTTGTTTGTTTCAGTAGGGTGCCTCTGCCTAATAGAGTGACAATCTGAATTTAAAATTGGGCTTAAGAATAGAATAACATCCTGATTCTCTCCAGCTCTAAATTGTGTGCATTACGCTGCCTGTGTTTTTCTTTATCAGGTAGGTACTGTTGCATCGAGAATTTTTAAGGGGAAAAATGCACAAAAATTAAACCATATGCAAATATATTGCAGATGCTAATAGCTGTTTAATATTTAATATCCGAAACCTTATTTTTTTGTTTATAGTCTTCCACGGTGTATCTACTTGACAGATGATCTGTAATACAGCTGCAAAATCTTTTCCCTTCTTGCCACTTAGTGGTTAAAAAAAAACAACCAACAACAAAAGAAAAAAAACCAAACCAAAACAAAACAAAAAACCCAAAATCAAACCAAACCAATCACAATGCTGCCTACCACCTTTTGAAAACCAAGTGCCAAAGTGCATTGTTTTAATACTACTTTAATAATACTTTAATGCTTAAAGACAAGTTCTGCTAGTCTGCTCTTCTTGATGATACTCTGTTTATTACAGAACTGATTTATTTGGTCCAAAAAGATGTTTTGTTATCTGTGTTTAAAATGGAGGAAATAAAAATAAATAAAAGCTTGTGGTTGCTCTCTGATCCTGAAGAACTAGGAGCAACTATAAGTAGACTCATCGATTGTTTGACTTGGGAAACTGATACCTGTTGAGGTATTGGTGTTTCGACTCCTGTAAAATAAATAAAAACCCCAAAACTTCATTTAGCTGTGTCTTAATAGCATACTTGGAATGGCCATTGGGACTCTTCCTTTTTAATCCAGATTAAAACCTTTGAACCTGGTTTATAATATAGAGGCAAATTAATGGCTGGTGTAACACCAAAGGCTAATAGAGTTTTGTCCTTTTTCAGTTTTGTAGATTGGGGCAGTTCTGTCAAACACAAAGCTTTGAATATAGTTTTTCAGCTTTAGGATTGACATCAACTTCAGCCATGTGGTGACTTTACAGTTCAAAACCAGCTTGCCTGTTTGTCTAAACTTACGTGGGAAACAGCCAAGAGGAGGTGGAGATCTGTTTTAAAAATAATCTCTGATTGCTTCAATCAACCTCATGCTCTACAAACTTGTCTTGAGGGAAGCTACCAGACCCAAAATTGCATTCAGGCCCCATGAAACATCGAGCGACATAGTTGCCCTCAGTGCAGTGACATTTTGAAATAGCATAATGCTGAACAAAGCCACATTATCATGCAGGGTAATCCACCGTTACTGTGTTCTGATGTCTCAGTTTATGTTCTTGAAGGAGGCTTGAAAGATGGTAACCTTTTGCGAAAGTCTGTATTAACCAGTCTGCTATGGCGTGTAAATATACTGTGAAAAGTAAAATGCCAGCTTTGGTCTTACGTTGTGTTGGTTTGAATACTTGTATTGTTAGTGGGAAAGAGGGAAATAGATTTTCTTTTTCGGAGGGGCGTTTTTTAGAGTGGTGGTTTTTGTAGCATCAAGGATTTCTTCAGTTGTGTATATAACTGTGTACTGTCTTTGAAATAAAATCTAGCACTAAATCAGTCTAACATTGTCTAGGAAACAAACTATGATTCTTAAGCTTTTTATAGCTCAAGACTTTTTGGTTCTGTGATATAATTGTAGCTGACAGAAAAGTCTAGTCTTAAAATGCTCAACCACATTTAGATTTTAAGAGTTAAAGCAGGCTCTGAAGCAATGAAAGTTCACCTTAAAATAAATAAATAACAATCGGGAAAAAAAGAGGCTTAGAAGTTTGGTATGTATATGTGAAAACTGCTCTTGGCTCCAGGCATTAACTTCCCACCATGTGTGGTCAAAAGTATATCTTTCTAAGGTCAGATTTTAAAATACTTGAACAAGAGGTCAGATAAAGTTGTGTCTTATTTGTGTAAAGCCAACAGAGTTGTTTTGGTTTAAACTGGTGATATTGAGTTTTGATTTTAGCCCAGAGCTTTACTGTAAAAAAACACAGGTATTAAATTCATGCATCCAGGAATAAAAACCTTCCGTCAAGTTGACCCTTCCCCCCTACTTCTAGTCAGATGTGCTTATTTTTGTGACTTTAGGTGTGGAAGTTGTTTTTCGAGAAATTAAGATAATGTGATAGATTACTGTATGCAATAAGGAAGAGGTGGTGATTATTTCTTCTTTGACAGAGAAGAGTTGACCATACAGGTTTTATTTTAATTTATATCTAGTTATGAAACATACTTTGTTTTACATTGATTAAAAATTCGTGAAGAATGGCTGATGTTATATTAACATTGATGAAGAGTGTGCCTACTACATTTTGCATGCAGTTGCCATAGCAACCGTACTGTAGAGTGACCCAAATTAATTTTCCACCAGTCACTAAGTGCCCTGTCAGTTTTTCCTTGTGCTAGGATAAGCAGGCTGGAAAGTACTTGTTTTTTGAAGAATCTTGCCTTATGATTTATCTCTTGAAAGCAATGTCTGAGCTATGTTAATCAAAAATCTACCTCCTTAATTTGTGCAGTCAAATGCATGGTATTTAAATCTCACCATTATAGAAAGAAACACTGAAATGAATAACTAGTAATTGAAAGGAAGTAAATGTACAATATCTCCATAGTAATTGGAGTAGACAACATAGTATGGTCTTTTGCAACCTCTGGCTAAGCACTGCTCTGCTGCTTTTACATACACGTTTCTAAGTTCCTGTTAGTGAGCAAGTTTTTACTGAGCTTGATCTGAAAAAGGCCAGAGAGTATCATGTTCTGTATGTCTAGCTAGCTCCTCACCATTCATTAGCAGGATGCTCAGTGAATGCCAGTAGAAAAAGGAGTCCTTTGGCAACAAAAGGATACAAAATTGTCATAGAAGTATTTGCTGCTTATTGCTGCTGTGTAGCTGAGTCACACTTCAAAACACTTTTGCTTGTATCGTTGGTTTGTCATGTAAGTGACATGAAGTCAGTTGTTCAAGTTTAAAGTTACTACTCTAATTATTGGACAGTAACATAGCAAGGCATTTTGGTGCTTTGAGACACCTTGTGTAGTTTTGCTTAGTGTGTGGGACTTTTGGGGGGCATGTTTTTGCCATCCTGGTTCTTGCCAGGTTGTAGCGCAGTGCAGCGGGGTTTAAAATGGAAGCAGTAACATACAACAGGAAGCTCAAAGTTTAACAGCAATTTGTGTATGTATTTCCCCTTGCTGGATACCTCTCTTTGCCCCACCCTTCTTGTTCTTGCTGGACTTCCATTTCTGCATCAATGGATACATCTTTCTTACTTGAAGCTCATTTGTAGCTTGCCCATTTGTGTGATCTTTTCTTATACATAAGGGTCACTTCTGTATGCAGTGAGTGCATCTGTATTCAAATACATTTTGTAATATGCAAAGCATTGTCATTTCTAGTATATATTTTCATAGATAGTGGATAAGGTACCTTAAAATATGGTCCTAAAATGCCTTGTGCACAAAAGTTTTGCAAATATAAAGTGCACTTTTGCTGTTAACTTTGTAATAACTGTTTAGATTTTATGGTACTGAGTTGATATGCTATCAGCTTATGCCTAGACAGTGTTCATATATGCAAATTAGTAAATAAATATACATCTACCTTGCTGCTTTGTTCATTAAGATAGAGCTTTTACAGATTGATTCTGATCTTTGATAGGTTAGTTGAAAAAACTAAAGGACAAAACTTTTTCTTCAGGTATAAGACATGATTTTGAGAGGATGGGAGACTGACTTTCACTGCCTTTTTTAAACTCTTCTGCTGATTCAACCAAGATCAAAATGTGTTTATTACTTATAGTATGGGCTTTATTTTATTAACTTTTTGAAAGAAATATGTAGAAACTCTGCAAACATAATATTGCATTCAAACTAACACAAAGCTTTTAATAATGAAAACCTTACTTAGTTTCCCCTCATTCAAAACATTAAAAATGCTTGTATAGCAACTCTAAATGTATGAAAAAAGTTGTTATGTTTTTATGTTGTATTAATAAATATACAAGAATACCTGCTGTCTTACAGCTACTGAAGTGGGATTTTGTGGTGCTTTTTCCTGAACTTTGTTTGTCAAATAGCCTTTAAAAAGATAAATCTGTATTTTCAAAATGAAAACAGTTGGCTGATTCCAAACAGCTGAGCAGTAAAAGTATGCTTATATGAACTTGAGGCTTGGGAAAATGTAACTGTTTATACTTTCAGGCATTATTTTTGTTTGGAGAAAGAAGATTTGAAGAAAGACTACAGTAGTACAGTCTCTCCGATGTCTCACAGAATAGTGGTGACATGATGCATGTATCCAACTTCAGAGAAGAGCACTGGGCAATCCAGAGTGATTTCTTCCTTCATTGTGTAGTGGCTTTTGAAAAAAATCCTGTTTTAAAGACAAGTGAAAACATGCTGTTAATGACTAATGATATTCTGTCTCTGAAATACTAATTTCTATAGAGGCCAGGTTATTTATGGGAAAAGAACTTTCAAATATTGTGTCTTTGAAAAAAAACCTTTTTAACTCCAAGAAGTGAATTTTTTTTGAGTGATAAAAGCTGATAGCGTTTTAAGGGCTGAGCATGTAACTTTGCTTCACATTTTGCAAAGTCATTGCTGAGATGAGAACATCTAGTAGCTTACTCATTTTAACTCTGTTTGTAATCAATATGCATAGACCAGGTAATGCAAGGCAGACAGAGATATGGGGGGGCTGAAATTTGCACTGATGGTCATTCTCCGGCCCCTATAAACTGCTAAGACTGGAATGTCATAATAAATACTGTGTGTACTACTTTCCTTTAATGTATGAAGGAAAGTTAAGTGGACTATGTGATGTGGTTGCTTCCAATATTAGAGGATTAAATTGGCGACCCAGGATGTCCTTTCTAGTCCCATGGTCTCTATTTCGTGTCTCTTCCAGAATAGTAACGTGACAGTTGAAACCATCTTGTTAATAATTTGTAATAATCCAATCCATTGTCATAACAAAAAGTTTAGTACTAGACTAAAGGAGTATTGTAGTGAAGTAGGTTGAAAGGAAGCTTAAGCAAATTTTAAGGAACATACCAGATACCTGGAAAACCTATTCAAGAATAACAAACTGTGAATACACTATAATACTCTGTAATCAAATACGGTCTTACTGCTTTTGATTCCTGTCCGTAAGTGTGGTGTGTAACAGCCTGAAAGATACCTGGACATCTTAGATTGCTTTTTCTCTGCTCAGTTCTTCTTGTGCTAAGGGAAGTTCCTCTGGTGGCTGTGTAAATGCTGTTGTCAGAGCCTTTTTTTTTTTCTCTTTCATTTTTCTATTAGGCCTTACACCTTTCATTGAAAGTGGAGAAGCATTACAGTTCCTTGCAAGACTTGTAATTTGTTAAGGAATGCTATAAGAGATTTGACTCGTTCCTAAATGGCTTTCGTCTTTCCAAAAGGGCTATTTTTGTGCAGTTCTGATACTGAACTCAAAAGCCATTAACTGAGGTTATAAAAGGATACATACTGAATGGAATGCCTTTCCCCCTCTATGGGCATAGCAATACATTACTTATTTGCATGGAGACTTAAGGCTATTGCATCATGACTCTTCAAAAACACAGTATTACTTATAAGGCTCCAGAAAATAACAAAAGCTTTACCTCTGTGCATGTGTTTACCTGTAATTGGAAAGTGGTGATTCTTACCAGCACCTGCAAGAGGGGCACAGGACTCAAAAGGGAAAAAAAAAACACCCAACCCCAAAACAAGACCAAAACCCAAAACATAAAACCCCAAAACAAATGCCTTTCCCCTCCCCCCCCAAAAGAAACCCCAAACTCTCAAGCCACTGTAAAGTCTGTTAAGTGGCATGTTTTCCTTTAGAGCTTTTCAATAATGTAAACCTACAAAGAAGGGGCTGAGGAAGTCACAATCCCCAGTTTTCTTCTGATCCTGCAGCTTCCTGTGCTCTCAAATTCTAAATGCGTGCCTATGCCTAGGAAGAACTGCCTGTTGGCTGAGGCTTAAAAAAGGGCAGCAAAAGTGATGTCTCTAGTTCTTGTTTAATCAAGTTCAAAAACTTGGTTCAATACATGTATGTTGAAAATTAATGCATATCAATATAGAATAGTCTGGCCATTTTGAAAAAAAGAGCAGAGCGGAAATATTCAAAGCCATCCTGAAGCTTTAATAAGTGTAATGCTGATCTGATTCCACTAATAAAGGTGGAAGATCTGAAGATTATTAAATGCTGAAACTAGCATTTGTATAAGGGAGACTATGTGGTTTTATCCAGTTATTTCAGCTACCTTAACTTTTTTGAGGCCAATATGAAGATATTGGTGATAAACTCCTTAGAGTTTGAAAAGAGGATAAAGGAAAAAGGTAGAATACAGAAAAATGTGCTGCAGTAGGGTGAATGTGTATGTGTGCCTGCATGTTTTAGTGCTTAAATATTAAATTTACTCATTTTCATGTGAGTGTGATCAGGCACAGATGGAAGGAGTTATATTTAGAGAACAGAACAAGAGTTTGTGATAGTGCCTTAAGAACTTACCTACCCTCCTACCATCTCCAGTTGGATGGTTTTGTTCCTCAGGTGACTATTATCTGTTGCAATGTGCAGAACAGTGAGGTTGCATAAATAGACACTGAAGACTACTTAAGTCTCCTACTCTGCTTTGTAACAGGTTTGAATTAAATTGAAATAAAATTCAGCTGGGGGGAAGGAAGAAAAGAGCAATTAAACATGCTTAAATATTCTTATTTCAGTTGTAAGTCTTACTTTTCACTGTTGCTTCTAGATCTCATGGAGGATGAATGTTTGTTCTTCAAGTGTGGGGATTAGAGAAAGAGGTCACGTGTGACTGCTGAGTGACTTCATACAGAACTATTATGTTTTCAGGGAATAAAGCAAATATTTTATTACTTCTGCCTCAGCTGTAGGCAAAATGTTAAAGTTTAATATTAATCACTGCAGAAAAGAGATTGAGGGTTTTTCTTCTTCCTGTTCTATCTCCTTTCCTGTCTCCATCCAGTGGCTTGCTGGGGGCTGTCACAGCAGTACAACAAGGGATCCTGCTGAGGGAGTTGGATGCCGTGGTAACTTCAGGCACACTTGTATAGAGGGGATCTTGGAGCAGGGAGGTTTTGGAAAGTTACTTTAATGCCTAGGTGTTGAGTAGTCGGATTTATGCAGAAGATGCAGAAGGCAAGCTGGGAGAAGGAAAGTGTTCTGTGCAAAAACATTTCTGAACATGTGTACTGAGTCTTTCTGATGAATGACTGTGTAATAGCAAGCATGTCACAGAACTTGGTAATTTCTACACTACTACAGTAAAACTGTGATGATAAAACTTGGAAAAGTTATGGTGGGGGAAGCGGGTTTAAGTAGTAGTTGTGGAAGGGTACTTATTAGCTCTGCCAGATTTCTGCATTGTCTACTCCAGAAACAGATGCCACTGTTTAAAAACTTTCATGATTATACCTGCGCACAAGGAAGTGACACTTGTTCTTGATACTAGGCTTGGTTTAGTTTGAAGAAGACAAATGCAGCAAACTCATGTAATACAAGAGACGGCAGTAATGAAAGAGGAAAGGTTAGTATGTTTTTTAATTCACATTGCTACCATTTGGGATGGCAAGGTTTGTAGTATTTGAGGGATGACTAAGAAGATTAGTTGTAGGCAAAATGGACTGATAGACTGGGGGGAGGGGGAAGTATATGCATTTCTTCATTTAATTCAACAAATAACCATTTTGTATCTGCTTGACATTAATTTAGTTACGATGATCTGAAGAAAATGAATTTCTAATAAAGTCTGCGTATACTCTGTTGGCTGATGGACAAGAAATGTGATATTGCCTGGGAGCTTTATTTTAAATCCTGCAGCTGGTGTTGAAAGGGTTCTGTCCTGCACCTAATTTTTATTGTAAAGTATGTACAGGTGTTCATGAACTAGCATATTGCCCCTTACTGAAGAGTCAGCTGGCATGGTTCTCTTTATGCTGTTCAAGTAGCTAAACACTATCTATTCTGCTCACCCCTGTGAGCATTTACCTTAGGAAAAATGAGTCATCTCTTTAATATGGACCATTTAGGTAATTTGCTTTGTGGAGTTGCTCAGTCAGCTGTCCTGGTAAAATAAGGAGACAGCAAATGAGTGGACAGAGGAAGTCTGTAAACTAGTTTTGCTGTGGTGGCCATCATCTCAGAAATTGGACACTATTGCATAGACGGATAAAAATCACTTAGCTGACTTCCAGAAGTGTCTGTGACAGAGCTACTAACTGAATGCAGAGTTTAAGAATTTCAGTACCTTAACTGTAACAGTGTCCTTTCGCATCAGCACAAGCCCGTGCCACTTTGACGAAGTTCCTGCTACCGTTTGGCTGCCCCTGTGAGTTAAAAACAAGCACAACCGTTGCCAAGCTGTGGGCTTTTTCCCAGAGGCGCTCTCCTCTTCTCCCTGTGCAGTGGCTGCAGGTTCCTGATGCTTCCCTTAAGTAGGTGAGATTTGGAACCAGATCAAGTTCCAAAAAGAGATTTTAGAGATTTTTAATGTTTGTTTAATCTTAGATGGGTCAGCCTTTTTGTTGATCTGGAATGCTGTGTAACAGGATGAGAGTTTCTATAGGAAAAAGGGAGATGGTGTGAGTTGTGTGGTGAAGGCAGGTCAACCTCTTGTCAGAAGACCCTGGATCTACTTAGGCAGCTTATGAAACTGTGGCTTCACCTGTGCTTTGTGGGAGTTTGCTGATGAACTTGTTTGGGCTGAGATCCATGAACATCTTCAAAGACCAGGCTTTTCTGATGCGTACGTCTTAACTACAGAGATACCGTTATTCGCCTGAAAGTCATGAGAGTAGACTTGATCTATTAAGGCTTGTTTTTGTGCAAATGGGGTTACATTTGTATTTATTATTACTCAAAATGACTAGGTAGATCACTTGTAATTCTTAAACATACATACAAGCTTAATAACTGCATCTGTCATTAGTTTCTGTCGTTGCCATTATAAATGTATTGGCTGTTTGAACATTTTGCAAATGACTATACTTTTGGAGACTGTTTGCAAATGGCTTATTTGATTGCTAGATGACTAGGCAGGCAATACAAAAACGAAGCTTGGATTTTTTTTTTTGTTTGTTTGTTGTTGTTTCTTGACTACACTTCTGAAATTGAAAGCTAGTGAAAAATGATCTACCTGTAAGTAAACATTCTCCTACTGGGGAAGTAGGTAAGAAAGAGCATGTTACTAGCCTTAAGGAATCCTACTTTAGCAGGAGGTAATGATTGACTGGTGCTTCAAGCCAAGATGAATTACTTGTGCAGCTTGTAATTTATTGAACTCTGTGGTCTTCCGGAATGATCCAAATTGGAGTTACATCATGAATATATTTGGCACCTGTTTTTCTTTGGAAACAGTAGCTCACCTTAATGTCTTCACCAATGGGTTTTTCTTCTGAGTTACAAATCCCTGTTGTGTGAGCAATTACAGAGACTAAAAGAAATACTGGGTTCACTTGCACATTTACAACAATACTGAGATTAACTCTGAAGGCTGTAAAGTTCATTAGTAGGAGAAGCTCATTACACAACTGGATTCCAATTCTCTTCTTCCTAGACTGTACAGCAGAAGCTGGCATTGCTATTTCATGTGAAACAATTATATCGTGTTACATGGTACAGTGAGTGAAATTTTCTGCTAAAATAATCAAATGAAAGTTCACTGTCAAAGTATGGAGCCTGCTTATTTTCTACTGGTAAAAGCCATCATTAGTTCATAAAATGTGTTCTTAAATGTAATATAAACTAAAATAAACTAATTTTCCTTTGAAGGTAGTAAGTCTGACAGTCTTCCATTTTTAAACGCCTTGTGGAAGGCTGTAGAAATAATAAGACATGCATATTTTTGGGGTTTTGTTCTGTTAGTGTCCCTTTGGGCCAGGTTATAGGGTTTAACATTGCAATGAACTCCTCCCCTTGCTCCTAGCCTGGCTAGCAACAAGATGTTTCTGCTATAGTAATTCCCATAACATGCAATTCAAGTCCCAGGTTACAACAATTTAAAGGTATTTCCATTACAGTCTCCACCCCTGGTCCCTTTGGACCAGACCATCAGGTTTAACATTGCAACGAACTCCTCCCCTTGCCCCTGCTCTGGCTTGGACTTATCCACAGACTGCAGTCCCTTAGGAGAGTACCTGCTCTAAGTGGAGCCTTATCTATGAGCTACAGTCTCTTCAGGGGTATATCCTGGGGCATGCATTCCCCGCAAGCCCCAGCCGCTTTGAGGTGCATGGCTCCAGTGGGGTCTTACCCACAGCCACAGTCCCTTCAGAAGTAAACCTGCTCCAACATGGCCTTACCCATGGCTGCAGTCTGGCCAGGGTTGTATGTCCCCTGTCACTGGCTTATCCATGGCCACACGCCTTGAGGTGCTTCAGAATGACCTCATGCACAGACACTGATGCTCCAAGGTGTATCTGCTGCCGCATGGACTATCTGCTGCAGCATGGACTTACCCACAGCCACAGATGCTTCAAGATGTACCTTCTCCAGCATGGACTTATCCTTAGGCCACAATCCCTTCAGAGGTATACCTGCGGTGGCATGGACATAATCGGCCACAGACGCTTTGAGATGTATCTGCTTGGGCATGGGCATATCCATGGCCACAGATGCTTTGGGGTGTCCTGCTTCTGCGTGGACTCATGCACAGGTCACAGTCCCTTTGACTTGAGTTCATACTGGAGTTTCAGCCTGTCTAGTACAGCAGCACAGAAACAGCAGCGATGCCCTGGCCACCTGCCAGCCTAGGCGCACCGCCATTGCTGTTATCAAAATGCTTTCAGGCACAGCACAGTAAGATGATCAGCAGTGCAGCAGTACAGCAAGCAGCGAAAGCAAAAAGCAGCCACTAACGAGCACTAGACTCTAGTATACAGTGAAGCAAGGAAGCCCCATGGCAAGCACAGGAGCCTGCCAATTAATAGCTACACAGCAATAACAGCTATAAATTTGATCTATCACGTTCCAATCAAACCTGTCGTTATCTTGAACCCTTCAAGCCCCACGTTGGGCACCAAAAACGACTGTTGTGGTTTAACCCCAGCCAGCAACTAAGCCCCACACAGCCGCTCGCTCACTCCCCTCTGGTGGGATGAGGGCCAGAATCGGAAGGGTAGAAGTGAGAAAACTCGTGGGTTGAGATGAAGACAGTTTAATAGGTACAGCAGAAGTCAGGTGCATAAACAAAGCAAAACAAGGAATTCATTCACTCCTTCCCATCGGCAGGCAGGGATTCAACCCTCTCCCGGAGGCAGGTATTCAGCCATCTCCAGGAAAGCAGGGCTTCATCGCATGTAGCGGTTACTTGGGAAGACAAACGCCATCACTCCAAACGTCCTGCCCCTTCCTTCTTCTTCCCCCAGCTTTATATGCTGAGCATGATGTCATATGGTATGGAATATCCCTTTGGTCAGTTGGGTCAGCTGTCCTGGCCGTGCTCCCTCCCAGCTTCTTGTGCACCTGGCAGAGCATGGGAAGCTGAAAAGTCCTTGACTAGTGTAAACATTGCGTAGCAACAACTAGAACTTCAGTGTGTTATCAACATTATTCTCATACTAAATCCAAAACATAGCACTATACTAGCTACTAGGAAGAGAATTAACTCTATCCCAGCTGAAACAAGGACAGTTAGCTAAATGTGCTCTGTGGATAAGTTGCTATGCCATGCGATGTATATAATTTATTGCCGGGTGGTGTCAGGATGTGGTCCCCTGTTTTTGGAAGACAGAGAACTGTGTAGGAATCTCAGACCAGGTTTGTATCATGCTAGACCTTATACAGTAAACCACAGGAGATCAGACTCTGAACTGTTGCATGACTTACTCCAGTACTTAGATGCTCTTCAGATATTTATATTTTTGCCTAAAAATCAACCCCTTTTCTCTTGCCAGTAAAAGTGTTTTCTATGTATCTGAATAGGAGGCTTTTTCTAAAATTGATTTCCAGGCACTACTGAACACAAGATTTATGCATTTTTCGATAACTGTAATGACACAGCTGCAGTTCTTGCTTGTTGAGATTTGTGACTCTGTAGTGAAATTCTGGTGCTTACAATCCATTCTTGATCCTAATGAGGGAGTTGTCAGGAGAAGCATGCAAACGTCTTTAAATCCTCTTCATGTGTCTGATTTGGCAATATCTATCCCAAAATGATTAACAGTATTTCTGGGACAATTAATAGGGGAAGGAAATGATGTTAATCATTTGAACTTTTTTTTTCCCCCTATTAAATGTATTAGTGCACTAGTAAGTAAAGGGAAGTGAAAAATCATTTCTGAGCTCTGGAGAGCAGAAAGAAAAGGTAGGTGAAGGGGCTAAGATGAGCTGCTGCTGCTTTTTTTAGGAAGTAGGTCTGATGTCAGAGGCAGCATGTCCCTGGTGAAGTTTTGAAAACCTAGCATTTGAATGGAGGTATTTTATTTAGATGAATTATCATAAAATATTTGCGAACTTCCAACTTCACAGTTCAATATGTCATTGCAAACTAGCTTTGTAAAATACTTTTGCTTCGAGCTAGTTCTAACTGAGCTAGTTGCTGTTCGTGTGCTCTGAAAAAAAAAAAGGGGGCAAACTCCTGAAAATGAAATTTAGGAATCAAATATTTTCAATATGACCTCTCGTTAATGATTTTTTGAAGTGTTTTCTGTATGCAGAAAGTGAACTCTAAGGCAAAATCCTCATGTAACCTCTGGAATGTAAGGATCTTAGATCTTTAACCAAGTCCAAGTAGTGAAAACCACATAGAAAAGCTGACTGAGAAATGCTTCTTATTCCATTAAGCATCCTGTGGCCATTTACAAAGAAAGTGCTTAAAGGGTTTTCCAAAAATCCACCTCCCATTAATCTTGCCAGAAACTCAAGTGCAATATTACTCTGGAAGTTTAAACTGTGCCAGTACCACAGTGCATACAAACTCAAAATAAAGGCCACACATAGGAGATAAGTGAATTAAAGTAACAACATGAAGTTGTCTTGCAAGAGATTTGATAGTTGCGTGACCAGTTAAGATAGTAATAGAAAAAAGGACTGTGGTGGAAGTGTCTTCTTGAGTCAGTCTGTTTGCCAACAAATGTCTGTAACCATGCAACAGTGTGTTTGTTTCTTTTCCACCAGAGGTTTCTACGTTTTTAATACCATGCTCTAGGCTGCAATCTCTAATTTAAGAATGGCATTGTTAGGCCAGAGCAGAAATGTTTCTACCCTAAGTGTTTTGTTTCCCATAGGATGTTCAGCATCAGTACCCCAGGAAAAATAAAAGGATAAGTGTGTAGTGAAGCTTCTTGGAATATGGTTCCAGGGTCTAGTGATCTATCGCTCAGGGAAGGGCATCTTGAACCACAGAGGATGTCATTTGTGTTTAATTGCCTCTATCAGCTTTTAAATCCATGAGTGTTTCCAGACCATTTCTTGATGCCATCTGAACTTTCTGCAGCAAGGAATTCCATGGGTTAAAGATTTACAAAGTATGTATTTCCTTTTGTTTGTCTGTCTTCGTGGAAACTTAGACCTACAGTAATAAATCAAAACCTAAATTTATAGTATATCACAGGAAGAAAGCAAGAAAGATCAAGAACATAGTGAAGCTTCTTTGTTCTTGCAGCCATAAGAAGTAGACTGTATCCACCATACAGAATAAAAAAAAAGTTTTATAACATTAGTCTCTAGGTAGTACAGTAATAATGAAGACTAAGCTTACGCAGCACTAGGCAGTCTGTAAATGGTGTCGTCTGCAAGTTTTACAATTGAAATAGAAGATAAGCATGAGGTAGGAGAGACTAAATGCAATAAAAGCGGAGAAAACAACGCAAAATACTGCAAACCCTATTAGTATTCAAGTTTTTGAAGGGGTTAGCTGGTTTAAAAGGTGATTCTTTCTATCTTTCTCTCCTCTGGAGGGAAATTTGTTTGGAAGGTACAAGTAAAGCAAAACTGCGATGAAGATATGAAGAAAAAAGTAGTTGAGGCTTTGAGGAGAGTTCTAGTGTCATAAAACTCTTTTGTGCTACTTCAGTTTTTTTACTTGTGACGATGTATCTAATTACTACTTGCAGTCTCTCCTTTGCAACCACCTTATATGGAGAATTAAGTACGAATGTTTTCCCCTGCTTAAGTATTAACTGTGGTTAGATACAGACACAGTAATGAGGGTCTGCAGGTGAGCTTCAGTTTGAGGGGTCAGATTTGTAAATCGTAAACTTTATGGAGTAGTGGCTTAAAAAGAAGGTTAGAAAAATAAGAGTCTTTCCAAGTTGGGGGAGAACAGAGAGAGTATTGTTCTGGTTTTAAAAGGTGAAAATTATTCAGTGAATTTAGTGCAAGGGAATATACCAAAAGCTTATTTTCTAAGTTTACTTAGACCCTGATTTTTAAGAGTATCCCATAGAGGAAAAGTTATTAAAATGGCTATTCTGTGGTAACTCCTGTGAGTGTGCTAAAAATTCTTCAGGTATTGTAGGAAAGCAATATAGGAAATATATTTTTAAAATAGAAAATATTTAGTATTTAATAGAATCACTGTGCAGGTTAAAGAACCCTTGGCATGCCTGGTGGGATTTTAAGATGCTGGGATACATACTTATAATTCAGTATTGATTTTAAGGGTGATACTTGAGCAAGGGGAAGGGAGAAGAGTCCAGTTGTCAATAGCAGGCCCTACTTTTTATGAAATCAGTAAAGTCAAGCTGTTTGCTTTATCATGTGCACAGCTAGTTAATGTTGGGAGACTTTGAAGTACCACTCTGAATATTTAAGCCTCAGATATTATGCAAAACATCCTCCTATAAAAATGCTGCATTATTCCAGGGCTATAGTGGATTTTGTACGTGAACTTTACAGAACAAGGTAGGAATTTATTGGTGTAAAGAATACTCTAACTCCATACAGGATGGTTAAGTATTATGACATTTATTAATGAAAATATACTTAGAAATTCAGGAAGTTTAGATTTTAAAACTTTAGGGAACAATCATTTGGAAGGTTCTCTGTTAATGTATTATTGAATCATTGCTTGGAAATGCTGACCCATTGTTGCTCAGAAATTGTGACCACCATCTTCAATCTTGGCATTAATTTTTTTTTTGGTGTATTCCTTTGCCTTTGTTCTTCGATTAACCTTCAGAGTCTTTGTGGATTTTTTTTTTTTTGGCACTACTTACATCATGTTGCCAGAAGGTCTGAAAAACTAACTGATAGGCTAGCAAATGAATGATGCAGCACAGTGTAAAAGGAGGACGGGGAGAACAGCTGCTATCTTTTGTTGGTTTGAAGCACTCCTGTTGCTAAAGAAGTAGAAAATTGTTTGTTCAGTATCCTTTTTTCGTTCATGGTCATGATGTGAATTTTGGTTATCTAGGGTTGTGCCCATTTCCTTCTGAGGAGGACAACTGAAAATATCCAAAATGGCTTGTATTCACTCTCTTGGAAAGCAGTGTAAAAGTGAGAAAATGGAATTTTAAGTTTCTTGGGTCCTGCTGCTGATGTGTTGTCTGAATTTTGGCCCTTGGGATATGGCTCTGCTGAGAAAATGCAGAAGTAGACATTTTTGAAGTACATTTAGATTATCACTTAGAGAAAGCTATGTGAAATTAGATTTAATATGAATACTCAAAGGACCTTGTAGAGGAATTTGCGAGTATTTCTTAATTTCTAGTTTGAGAGCCATTATATATAACATGCAATGTAGTTTTTCTGGTGGTCTTGAAAGTGTTCAGTACATAGTCCTGAAGAAATGTAGGCTTGATCCCCAATTTATGTAAACCAGCTGAAATCCAGTGTTTGAATCTGCACTTCTCAGTTTTATCAGACCTTTGTTGCCTTCAAATGTCCTTATGTTTCCCCCGCAAGAAACAGCAAAACTAATTAGTGAGAATCTTCAGTGTATGTGGCTTTGAGAGGTTAAAAAAAAAATCTTGACCTGAAGGCTAAAGGAATGTTGGTAGTAGAAAAAACTTTGTTCAATTTTTTTCAATAGTTACAATTTCATGACTTGTCTGTAATGTTAAGATGTTTCCAGGTGTGTTCGGGGTGGGGGAGAACAGCACTCTGGGGTTGCTTTTTTTGTAAGGCATCTGACATCAGATTTACTTGGTTTCCTTTTAGAAAGTTTCACAATGAATGTGCTGGTAATAACTTGTTCAAAATTAATGGCAATGCAAATCCCTTCAAGTTGTGTGTCACATATTCGTTCCGGAGAGTTTAATATGTTAAATTTGATCTTATTTTGAAGAGTACCGTAGTACCAAGTAGCATAGCAACAGCTTTATTTTAAGAGATGCCCAGTTTAAATGTTTTCAGTGAATATGTGTGTAAGATGTTTCTTGTGTTCTGTCTTCACTTCTGTTTTCCAGTCCCTCCCTTATTCTTGTCTCTCTCTATTTCTTGGTTTCAGTTGTCTCAGTGATTTTTTTTTTTTCTCCTCTCTATATATATTCTCTGCCTGATCCCTTCTTTCCCACTCTGCTTAAGTTTGTTCCTATTTATTCCTTCATGTTTTTCTTTATGTGGTTGGATGAACACAGAGTGAAAGAGGCTGGACAATAGAAGAAATCCTGTATGCATCTTTCGTTGTATATGTGAGTGAAGGCAGATGGTAGGAGAAGGAGGTGAAAGACTACCTGCTTTTCCTCTACTTTACCTTGCTGGGTTGTTTAAGTTGTTCTTGATTTGTGTGTGGAGAATGGTATATTGCTGTACTCATATACAAATAAATTGGGAGAAGTTAGTCTGTTAGTCTCTTACTGAGAAGACAGGAAAGGCATATGAAGAGAAGTGGCTAAGGAGAAGCCGACTGAAGATGAGAGAAAAACCTTGGGGAGCTAAAGACTTGAATGGGTGAGCAATGATGATACGGTTAGTGGAGCTGAATTGTAACTTGAGGAAGAGACTTGATGGTGTTTGGAATATCTTGGTGTTTCCTTGCATACAGGGTGATGTTAAGCTGCACAATGACAGTGATCTATTGGACAATCTTTGCTCATTCTTGCATCATAACCCTGCCTTTTTATTGTGTTCCCTTTCTTTTCACGACTGCTGCAGGTCGGGGGGGGTGGAAGAAGGTTTTCAAGGGAATCTATTAACTGAAGATCAGCTGCATTATCTACCTAGTGCATCCAGCTTCTTGAATTTTCTTTCTAATTTGAGGCTTATTTTGCCTGTGCCTATCCTTCTCTTACGTGCATCTTAAATAACATTGATTCTCAGTTGTTCTCCTGGGGTTTGGTGGCTTGGTGCGTTGATGAAGATTTGTTTCATAATTCACTACTGCAATGAATTGTTAATCTTCAAGTAGCTTAAGAGTAAACTGCCTTAGATTAAGGTGAAGCAGCCATAAAGGATAAAGGATGGTGCAGAAGTATGAAGGTATGTAAACCTCTATGCTTGGCTAGTGCCAGGGGAGTGCTGTACTGAACTGAGAAACTCCACAGCTCACTTTCTGAAGTGCACAATTTTAAATGCTGTTGTAATGTATTATCCAGTTAACGCTGTTGCAGTTTCCATTTTAACACAGTTGTCAATGTTTACAGCAGTCAGGCCAGTGTGCTCCTTGTTTACATGTGTTATGTTCTTCAGTTAGGGGGAAACAAATTATACTGTTCTTAAAAATAGGTAATTGCGTCTTATGCCTAATTGATTTTTGGAAACTACAATGCAGATTTGATTGAAGAAAGCTTGTGTGTGATCTGCAGTTGGCTTCCCGAGATACACATTTCTGTGAAGTGGAGCCATGTAGCATATAAATTATATCATCACTTGGGATGTGTTTGGAAAAGAAATATTTGCAGCTATTGATAGTGTTTAAGCCTTAGAGAATATGCTAGTGGATTTTTTTCTTATTAATTTAGTTCTATATGGAAGTTTTTGTTGAGTGGCTATTGGGGGAAGTTTGGTATGAGTAATGGATACAGGGGATATATCAGGTCAAATGAAAAATCAGAAATGATTGTGTAAGGTTAATTGAGTATTTAGTGGTTTTTAAAGTGAAACTGAAAAATGTTACCAGTTTTTTTACTGTCTTTCAGAAATTATATGAGCAGTAACAGTTGAAAAACATCAGTGTCTTTTTGATTTGTTTTTCATTGACAAAAACAGTTTGGCAAAACTGAAATGAACTTGCGAAATATTTTGTCCTCAAATGTGTTTACACTTTTTAAAGGGTTTGGATGACAATTCTGAACTTTGTCATTGTAGTATTACATAAAATTACATCTGTTGCATTCCACATGATTATTAAACTGTGGGCTGTTTTTTTTCTGTCAGATACTAAATTTTGTCAGATTAGCAGTAAAATGTTCTGTAAATAAATAACAAATGCTGGAAGGTGAATCTCTTCCTTCAGTACATGGGGATGTGCCAGGAACATGTGTAACTGGTAGTTACAGGAATGGGAACAGAACTTGCCTTTTTTTGACTGACTGTTTAGGAATCATTCTTATTATTCCTCCAATACTGTGGTTGGAGAATATCCTAAAATGCAGTAACTCTTACAGTTACAATAAAATGAAATACTTGTTACTTCTATCAGCTCTGAGAAGACCACTATTTCTACTAAGTACCTTACTGCATTATCTAAACTGGGAGGGTAAGAACTAGAGGACGAAATTACTCCAATAAACTGGAAATTAGCAATATTGTCTTCAGATTCTTCATTTCTCTTAATTCCTGATACCCATGTTCCCAGAGTCCTGCTAGGTTTCACTTAAAATTCCATGTTTACTTCCACTGTTTCTAACTGCAAGAGCCAGAAATAATCTTTTGATAAGTTTGTACTTGCAGCAAAAGAGGAAAAGGAAGAAAAATATATTTGTCTCTTATGGTCCTGCTTATTTTTATATAACCTGGCTGCGTGCTGGGTTAAACCACAACAATATATA
>NW_009218894.1:0-278 GCF_000690835.1 Fulmarus glacialis
CAAGGAGAACGTGAGGCTGGGTATGCTGTAACTACTACCCATAAGGTAACAGAAGCTAAATCTTTACCTGTTGGGACATCTGCACAGAAGGCCGAAATAATTGCTTTGACTCGAGCCCTAGAATTATCAAACGGGAAGAAAATTAATATTTTAATGATTCTAAGTATGCTTTTGGAGTGGTGCATGCCCATGGGGCCATTTGGAAAGAACGAGGGTTACTCACATTCCAAGGAAAACAGATAACACATGCAAAAGAAATTTTACAACTCCTAGAAGCT
>NW_009218894.1:414-830 GCF_000690835.1 Fulmarus glacialis
GCAAGCTGCAGAAAAAATGGAAGTTGAGGCATTGGCTTTGATTCCAGACGGTAAATTTCAAGTATTAAAATTAAATTTAGGCTCTGAAAAATATTCAAAGGAAGATAGGAATTTGACTGACGACTTAGGAAGGAAAGAAAAAGATGACGGATGGGTATATACACCAGATGAACGTATTATAATACCCTCCAGAATATTGTGGAAACTAATTTTAGATGAGCACAGCAAAACTCGTTGGGGAGCAGATGCTTTGTACAAGGATTTAAACAAAGGAATAGTAGGTTGCATTTTGTATACTGTGGTAAAACAAGTAATGCAGCAGTGTGAAATTTGTTTGAAAAATAACCCTAACACAACCAATAGGGTGCAGGTAGGGACAATTGGAAAGGGAACATCCCAGGGCAACAATGGCAAAT
>NW_009218895.1:0-6550 GCF_000690835.1 Fulmarus glacialis
GGGGAGGGAAAGGGCGATCGGCTCATCTTGTGAGTTACGGTCACGTTGCGGAAATAGGAAGCCCCGGCCGCTTATCTCTCGGGCCCTTTTAAATGCTTGTTGAAAGGCTGCAGAAAGTAAGTAATCGCAGTGACAGGTCGTGCTGGGGGTTGTGTGATTCTTGGCAGGAGCGAGCAGCCGATGGCTGCAAGCAGATCGCAACTCTTTCCTTGCTGTGTCTTCCTGGCCGCAAGAATCTGAAGTGTAGGGGCTTCTTGGCCCCAGAGTCTCAAATGAAGCCTAAACTCATTTTCATGCCTACAGAAGTGATAAGCAAAGTTCACATAACCAAAATACTTATTTGTAAGGATGTCGGCTGGTAGAGAGTATCTACTTAAAATAGTCTTTGCTCCTTTGGATGAACTTTAGAAGTTGTTTGCTGCTGCTGTGATGGAAATTACACCAGACCGTGCGTTGAGGCTTGAATGAGGAAGTTCAAGACCAATGGCTTCTATGGTCTTTTTGCTGTTGAAAGTGGCTATCTCACACTTTCTGATCTCTCAGCTTCTGTATTACCTGAAACACTGGTCCATGATTCTTCAGAGTAAGAGTCTATTTAAACTGTATGCTTTTGGTAAATACCTTGCACTGACTTTATCCATTTGCTGTTATGAATCAGTAGAGCAGGTAATAAGCTAAATGTGTAATGAAAGCGTAGTTGCTGTAAATGTCTTTTCCCTTCTTTAAGTGTACTGTTCCATTCAGACCAGCCAAAACTTGCACCTAACACATAGCTGTGGATTTTTTCACTCTTGTTTCCGTGCTGCTTCTATTGTAGTAAAACATTCTGTGGACGTTCTTTTATAGGATCATAGAAATGGTGTTTGGAAGTGACCTCAGGAGGTCACATAGTCTAACCTCATGCTTGAAGCAAGACTGTTGCCAACACTAGATCAGCTCAGCTCTACCTTTGTTTAAGCAAGCCTTGAAAACATCCAAGCACTTCCCTGGGTGACCTGTTACAGTGCTGCACCACCCTCTTAAGGAATTTTTTTTCTTCAAGTACAGGCTAAGACTTTCAAGCTGCAGTCTGTAGTTTTTCACAACATCCCTGAAAAATACCGCTATGTTTGAGTTATTCATGTTTTAAGCTAGGATTGTGGCAGAAAGATTTTTTTTTTTTTTTTTTTTAAGTCAGGTAAACCAGGTTGCCTACTGTCTTTTGTAACCAACCTGAGACACTTACGGGGTGATCTTTCTCAGATGTCTATTTTTTTTCCTCATTTAATGTGTACAAAATGTTTGTCTCCTATCCTGAGAATTTATCATTTTGTAAATGTGAAATGAGGTGCTTAAGTAATGTAAATCTACCACCAGTGGCTAGCCGAACATTTTAGGATAACCTCAACAAATGTATTATTGCAAAAATCTCTTTCAGAAATTAGCCACCTCTTAAATTCCTCTACCTCATGCCAGCCATTTATGTGCTAAGTGAGACATAGGCATATGGAGAAGTCTAAATCACTCTTCATATCTAAGTCTCTCCATGTAGTCTGCAACTGAATGTGGTCTGGTCCCTATGTGATCGGATAATTGCTGTATCATAATATTTATGTGAGTGGGTAAAACTAAGCTTCCCTGGACAACCTTAATGTTTTACATGTTCTTGCTGAGTTCTTATAGTTGTCACTGTTGATTATGATGTCAGTAATAATATTCCGTTTTCCTCTGCCTTGAGGATTTAGATCGACAGATCAGATCTCTAAATGGTACTATTTGTCTGTTATAACATCTGTGGGTCTCCTGTCCTCTATTGGTAAGATGGGGGGGGGTGTTGTTAGTGGGGCACGTAGGTAGCAGCACAAGAATGATAAAACTCATGACTTTTCCCCCTTCCTCCAAGCTGTCTACTAGTCTGCTTGGGCAAACTCAGCTTGGCTACTTTTCCTGTTTCTAGTTGGAATATCATCAGAAATGGAATGTGATCTGTGTAGACTTAAATATTAACTCTTGCCTGAACCTTAAGAATCCTTACTCAGTTTAAAAAAACACTGATGGCTCCAAAGGGGACTTGCCATTGTATGGGAAATTGTTTATCAAAGATGCTGATCTGCTGTAACGCATGTACTTCATATGGAAAATTGAAGCATACAAGTAAATCTCCTCCTCTAATGAAAAATAGCTAATCTAAGGCTGTGGTTCTCTGACCAACTGAGGCAGTCTAATTCCTTGCTGCTGGAAGTGAGAGATTTCATTCCTGTCTTCCTCAGGGCAATGTGTTCCTGTCCTCTGCATCGTCCCAGCTGCGTTACTTGTTAAATCCTTTTTTGAGCTTATTAACATGTCAGGAAACTATCCAACTTTTTGCCAGACTAGTTTTTTGCTGTGTTAGTGAGTTGAAGTGGCTTACAGAATTATGACAGGTGTACGCTACCCAGAGGTAAGCAGCAGGTCTGCATGGCTTAGGGCAGAGGACAGAGGAGCAGTAAGGTGTCTTCACTTAATGAGTCAATTTAGCAGCTCATAGCTGCCTACGGCTCATGGAACTGCTTCCTGACTTGCACATGGACAGCTACAGTATATCAGTAAAGCACAGCACCTAACTGAAGTATCTGAGCTACAGATACATGTGAACAATTCCATCTTTTTTCCCCCTCCAGAATTTCTTGGTTTGGCTAAACTTGAGTGAATTTTCATAGGGAGGAGAAGCTCTCCTGTTGATTCCTGGTGATAAAATAGATGGCTTGCTGTTGAAAGGGGCAGGTCTTGTTCCTGAAAGCACTCATCTTCCTTTTGCTGTCTCTAGCTCTTGTCTGATTGCACAATAAGACAGTTCAACTTTCTATGCTGCTAAAAATTGGTCTTTAAAATTTTTTTGGGTAAGTCTTTTGCTGTTTTAGCCAGTTGAATTGGTTTACTGTGCAAGCAGATAACTGCCAAAAACAGTGTAAGGTAAGCAGTTGAAATGTATTGGGACCACGGTACTAGAATAAAGGAAGAGATTTTCAGATTAAGAGGGAAAAGTGAGGGACCTCTCCCTTTCCGTAGCAGCAGGCTACCCCACCTGTAATTAATATGTATAGACCAAACTAGTCTGAAACCATAGCAGACTGAATTTCAGGTTCTTACTCAAGAGTTGCTGGAATTACTGATAAACTTTTATAAGAAGGTAAATGTGGATATCCTTGCCTTCTCCTTGGAAAGAGCTTCTGTTCAAACCTAAAATAGTGTATTAGTCTGAATACATTGTTTAAATCCTCATAGTTCAGTTTTCAATTGTTACATAGATAAAATTGTGGAGCAGCTTAATTATAGGGAGAAGTACTGATCTCATCCGTACTTTTATTCATGTTCTTTTAAGATTTTTATTACACAAAAGTTGTGGTGATGACTAATACGACTCTAACTTGGTACCTTAAACTAAAACATTGGCAGCTGTGGTAATTGTATTATTCTTGTGTATGATTTCTTGCTCCCGTGTAGTTTGAATGGTTATGTTAGCCTTAAAGTGGTTTTGTCATGTGGTCACTCTTTCTGTGATGGTTAGATAGTGTTTTACTTATGCTCTCAGCAGATACAGTTCATTACATAAGATTCTACGTTTCAAGATGTATAATTACACAAATCTTACCTTTTCAGCTTTCCTTTACCTTATTCACACAAATCTCTTTATATATATCTGTCAGAATTGAAGAAGTGCTTTAATATAACTGCTGATTATTTCCACTCTTTCAGTCTGGAATCGAGCTGTTTGTGAACAGGCTTGACTCTGTAGAGTCAGTCCTTCCCTACGAATATACTGCGTAAGTATATTCCACTGTTTATGTCATTTTAGTTGTCAGTTCTTCCAAAAATTTATTTTAAAGTATAATCTACGTCTTGCTACAGCAGTTTGCCAGTGAGGAATATCTATTTATTTTGCTAATATAAGTTTACAAATACAGAATTTTCAGCGAGCAGATGGATGCATACATTGCTTCCTTCTCGGTTTCTTTGCTCGTACTTTAGAAGTTGTGCATGGATTCATAGGCCCTCATGTAAGTCGAATCACTGCTTTAGAGTAACTTAAGGTTCAAATGTGTGTGTATATATATAATACTTACTCTTCTGCATTAGTTGTCATTTTAGAGATCAAAGTATTATTGCTGTCTTTAGTAGCCTATAGCCAGATGAGTTAAAGTGGTAATGAGGTGTGAACTTCCTATCAATTTTCCTAATGAGGTGTTAAATGTTTTCTTGGTACACATCATACACACAAAATGTGTCAGTGCCTGTTACAACTATGTAAAGTTGTTGCTTCAAAGAATATTTTGACTGTTAATGTTGAAGAGGTTAAGTACTAGTTATGTCTACACTTTAATAAACACAAATGTGATATACTTGAAATTAGGCTGGAAAAACTTGGAGGATGTGCTATTAAATGTGTTGGTGAATAAAACTGCAATAACCTTTTTATTTAGTAGTGCTTGTTGTAAATGAGCTCTGTGTGTGTGTGTTTTTTGGTTTTTGGGGTTTTTTGCTTTTTTTTTTTTTTGCTTTTATTATTCCCCCCGACCCAAGAATCTGGCCTGCATGCTTTTCTCTCAGAGCTGTCATGAAACTCTGAAGGTTTAATTGTTGGCTAAAATCCCTGTTCAAATAGGAAGTGTCTAATTACTTAAGGAAACTTTTATGCTACCATGTTTAATATAAACTGAGTTCTGAAATAGCTGATGAAGAGATTTGATTGTTGGTTTTGGGGTTTGGTTTTTTTTGGTGTAGGTTTTTTTTGGTTTTGTTTTTTTTTTTTTTCCCCCCAAAATGGAACTGTGATTTTCACATTTTACTTTGCAGGTTCGAGGAAGAAACTGTTGTCTAGAGGGAAAGCTGTATAGTTCCTTTACTTGTGATGAAGGTGTTGATTTGGGAGCACTGTTCGAGGTCTAATATTTGCAGCTGAGAATTTTTTATTAACTTTTGTATCTTTTCCCTAATTCAGGTTTGATTTTTGTCAAGCGGAAGGAAAGAAGCGTCCCTCTGAAAACCTTGGCCAAGTATTGTTTGGAGAGAGGATAGAACCGTCTCCTTACAGGGTTTGTTCTCTGACAAGGGGTATTCAGTAATATGTACGTTCAAATGTAGCTAAAGGAGACAGAATCTTGAAGATCCTCTTCACAAGGACTTTTATCTCAAAGAGCTTCAAAATCTGAAATTCCACATAATAGAAATCTGTCAATTTAACCTAATTGTAACTATGCACTTTGCATCATGAAGCTGTAGTCTGAAATGCTGTGAAGGTTGTTTTCTCTCTTTGCAACCTGCCAAAACCCGATTCTTGCTCCTCAGCTGTCCTCTTGTTAGAGGGAATTGAGTACTCTTATTTCTTGGAACCAGATCTGAAAATACGGCAGCTGTAAAATGGAAGAATTAGAAATGGTGTTAGCCAGCTTGTCTCTTCTGGTGACTGAAGCTCTCGCCGCCTTTCCTACATGTAGTAGGAGAGAAAGTTATCAATTGAATCTGCCTGGGACAGCATTGCTGCTCTGAGGTCAAATGACTTGTCTGGTAAATCATTGCAGAAAACCGCTTTTAATCAGTAACAAGGAGCTCTTAGTCTAAGGCTTCTGCAGTGAGCACAGGAGGGTTTTATAGCACACACCAATACAAAAACCTCCTCTGGAGGGTTAATATATGTAGTCTTGGTAATTTGTTAGGTGTTTTTATTATAATAGTATAGACAATTATAAATGTATAGGGGGAACTTGTTAAATACTGAAATGACACCGTTTGTTACAACCTTTTTGCTTATGTGTCTTTCATTTTTCTTAGTTCACATTCAACAAGAAGGAGACATGTAAAACTGTTTGTACAAAAACATATGATACCGCAAAGCCAGAAGATAAACAGAAATTAGACTTTTTGAAAAAAAGTATGCTACTGAATTATCAACATCATTGGTAAGCTGATACAAAAATTCACAGTTTGGTTAGTCTAGTATGTTGGTGATAATTTAATTTAGGTTATCATTTTGTATTTGCAAGTTAATACAGATTGAACACTAGGTATTTGCACTGAATCTATTACCCTTCTGTTCTTGCAAAAGATGTTATATTTTTTGTTGTCTTCATAAAAAATTTCCTTCACTTGAAGGATAAGCACCAGGTGTAATGGAAATGAGCCTGTTTCCAAACATAAAGCTTTGTGTAGTTTTTGTGCTGCCTCTGTGCTTCTGATGAAATACTGTTATTTCTTTGCACCTGTAAATGTAGAAGTTAATCCTGCCCTAGCTTGGGAAAAGTCTTAAGGGACCTTCATTCTATTGCTATGTTGACTTTGTTTTCCTCGAGATCCTTTGCACTGCCCTTCAAATGTTGTGTCCAGGAGATAGGATCAATGGTTCTGAGAGTTTTATGCAAGATTTTTTCCTCTTATAGGATATGCAAGTGAAAGATGAAAATTAATTAATGAAATAATTTTGAGGAACGCATAAACACTTAGTCCTTTCTTATTCTCTGAGTCCCTCTAACCATCTGAGTCATCTTGGAGCATGCTGGGGCTCTGTTTCTGTTTGAACATTGAGGTCCTCTTCCGA
>NW_009218895.1:6581-24365 GCF_000690835.1 Fulmarus glacialis
AGGCTGAATGTGTACACTGAATCTCACACTGATTTTTCAGTTAGGATTTAGTGCTGTGCACCCACATCCAAGGGCTGGGAAGTGTTTATCAGCAGGTTCCATCTTGACATTGGAAATACCCAGCCACACTGTCTATTTGCATAGTGCTTTGTATGTTGGTATGCTGTGCTAATGGCAGCCTTTGGGTGCAAGGGTAGAAGGAACGACTTGGGCATGAAGTTGTCAGAGTTCCTGTGGCACGTCTTTGCAAGTAACACATGAGCATAATTAACCGATGTTGCCCATATGATTCCAAATATGTGCTCCCTGCTTCACAGAAACAGAGGTTTCGGTCTTCATCTAATTAGATGAACACTTTCTGGATATATTAGTAAAAATGCAGGTGAAATGTTGAATGTTGCCACTGTCATTAAATATTTTGCTATAATGTCACATTCTGTTTCTTCAGTTTTGAAACAGCCACCCGTGCTGGAAAGGCAGTGAGTGCTTTTTCTACTGTTCTTGGGAACCAATATGGGATATCCCTTTTTAGGGATAAGCTGTGGCTCGCTGATGTAAATCTTTCTGGGAACCTCCTGAAAATTAGCGTCGTTGGAAGTTGATAGATTAGGTCAGAAGGGTTCATAGGCAGTAGCCATATGTTTATGTAAGTGAACCGGGAAGTAATAAAGAAACCCTGAAAGGCACAGCTACTTTTGCACGGATTCGGAGCATATATTTCAGCCTAATGCTGAAATAAACAGAGCTTCAAACATGCTGGATTTAGTTATTTTCATATTAAAAACTGCATATATTTATGATATTTTCACCACTTTGAATTTCACTGATGCATGTTGGTGTGGCATAAAGCTTCAGCTTTAAAAGTTTGTGTATGTTTTGGTGTATAAATGAAAAATAGTTTCCCAAGGCTATGACCCTGTCACTCTTTAAAAGAGATTCAGCTTTTTTAGGAAGGCCCAAAACTTGACTATTGATACAGAAACTGAAACAGAATTATGTAAAACTAATCACACAGAAAAGTGTGGTTTAGACTGTTTTTTTTCCCCTTAGATTAAATTATTTTACAAATATACTTAGCGTATTCAAGAGTATTTTTTAGCCTGTACAGCTAACTTGATAGGACTGCTCAGATTTTAGTAAGATGTAGTTCTATTTTTCAGTGTGAAAATTTCCCTTTAAATTTAGGGCACTCTTTTACATATTCGTATATTCTTAGTTCTTTTAATAGCACTTCTACTATTTGTTCTTTTGCTAGGCCCACTGCCCTAAAACTTTAGAACCAGTGGCCTGAAGAGTCTCTGTTTGTGTCTGTTACGGTAATGATAGTCCCCTCAGCCACAGCTTCAAAAGTGGAAGTGGCTGGATTTTTTGATGAATGATGCATGGTCCAGGAGTATGGTCCAAGGGTATGTTGCACAGGGATCAGCAAGGTAGTGTAAGTGAGAATTTAATAGAGGTTTATTATCCAGCTTCAATTTATCATAAAATTCCTGGTGAACACAGATGGTGCAAAGTACTTTTAAGGTTTTTAAGAGCCACTTAATAAGATTAGGAATTGACATACTGAATTGGACTCAACAGCTATGCTGATATCTTGGCTGAGAATGTTCATCACCAGTGTTCTTATATGTCTCTCAAGAACATCTGTTGTATGGCATATTTGCCCCACATGTATAATCTCTTCAAGTCATTTTAAATTTGAAGATTAACTGTGAAAAATGATTTGCTGCTTAAACTATCAATTTGTTCCAGCATTGCTGCTTGAAGGCAGCTCAGTATGTCTTTGCTGTAGAAGATGCAAGGGAAAGCCTTTATCCCAACCAAACTCTTTAGCAGTAGGTTAGTGCTTTACCTGGTTTTGATTATGAAATGAAAATATTAACAAAAGCAAGAGCTATATCTAGCATATATTATGGAGGTAAAATTCCAAATATGGTCCAAGTGTAATGAATCTGCATCTGGAATAGCTCCTAATCAGCAACTTAATTGTACCTTATAGTCGCATGGTGAAACGAGTAGGATTTGGTGGGTGCTGCTGCTGTTTGCAGCTCTGTGATAGTTTTTGGAATTTCCCGAGAACCTGGAAGCTGTGTTTTTGGAGGGCCTGTCTTCACCTCTTCCACTGTGTCAGTATGAGTCATGAACGTTGCTACTTATTTCTGTCTGGGAGCTAATGGTAGGGATGAAGCAGATCTCCTTATGTTTTGTAAACCAATGCACCATGTACCACTCTTTTTACCCCCATCTATTGATGTGCTTTAAAAAATAGTGCTACTTCAGAGACTGTTACAATACACAACAAACTAAATAATGCTTCGTTGTTGTCTGAAGTCATAATTCGTGTTTTATTAGGTACTAAAAAGTACCTGATGGCGTATTATCAGGTATGAGGTATTTGTTAACATTAATAGCCTGGTGGTTGTAATGATGAGACATGTCGTTGTAAAGGATATTCAGTAGCTTGGTAAGTTTTACAAAAATGTGTGTTGTTAAGTTTCAGTGGGATGTCCTTTTTTTGGTTTAGTGATGTACAAAAAGTGGCAGTTGTCTCATGTCTTCATGTGTAGACCTTTAAAAGCATACCTTGGAGCAATTAATGTTGCCCTAAGGGCAGCTACTGAATTTTAAGTCGTCTTTGAATGACTTTCTTTTGGGATTTATCTTTCAGGTAGTTAAAACACTTCATAACATAAAGAAACAGGTTTGGTTTTTTTCAGTCGTGCCTTTTACATGGACAGGTGACCATGTTTGGTATCTTTCTCTACGTTTAAAAGTATATTTTTGGTTTTGACATTAGTACTATTTGTAGCATGTTGGATACTGTTTGTATCTTATTGTCTTATAATTTTCCGCAACTCCTCACGGGGGTGTGGGATTCCCTTACAAATTTTTCACTGAAACTGAACTATAAACCTACTGGGACTTTTAGGTAATATGAATATAAATCTTGTGAGGCATTAATGTAAAGGCAGCAGGTAAACAATGGAGGGAGGTTTGAAAGTGATTACTTTCCCAAATGCATCTTAGAATTTTTTGCTTATGTAAACCATCTAAAATACCCCATACTCTCAGGGAACTGCAACGGACATCAATGGTCAGGAATTCACTTAAATAGCAAAAAAAAACCCCAACCCAAACCCAACAAACTTGCACTTTAGCTTTAATGCAAAATAAAAGTTTAGAGAGTGCCATGAAAGATGTATTTTGCAATGGAAGAGAAATGAGGAAGCTGGAGAATTAATAATATGTATGTGTGTGTAGGCAAAATTTTTTATTTTGTGTTTTATCATAAAGAAACTTGAAATTACCAAGTTCATTTTAGCTGATTTAGTGGATTATTTTGGCTATTTTTAAGGACAAAATAATGAAATGTTAAATTGTTATGACTTTGGAGTGGGAGAGTTTTATGTATTGGGCTATATTTGTAAGGGGACTTCAGAAACCAGTCCAGTGAATAGAATGTTTTGGTGGTCACAGAGTGTAAGCCTCCTATTTCCAAGCCACCTTCTGAAGAAATAGACTGATGTTTTAAAATTTTTTTTTTTCCTAAAAAAGTTAAAGTTTCAGTTGAAGAGCTAGATGCTTATATCTCATTTGGAAACTGCATTGGCAGTCAGTGCAATTCCATGGGTTAAGATCTGAAAGAAGTATTATTCTTGTAGTTAATCTTCCAATAATGAATGTAGCGAAGTTAGATTAGTATTAATCTGGTTTTGTTTCCATTACACCATGTATTTTGAAAGATTGTGAAATGTCACTGTCCCATTTACAGGATTGTGGACAACATGCCTGTGACCTGGTGTTATGATGTTGAAGATGGCCAGAGGTTCTGCAATCCTGGTTTTCCTATTGGCTGTTACATTACAGAAGATGGCCGTCCAAAAGATGCCTGTGTTATTAATGTATGTTTATGCGATTATTTTTTTAATATCCCCTTTTTACTGATTTAAAGACTGGCATTTCTCCTATGTCCTGTTTCTATGGTGGGTCCTCACTATCTTAAGAACCCTTGTTGCCTAAAACTAGGTAAGGTATCTCTGCAAGTACCACAATTTGTAAGCCTCATCTAAGCCCAAGATCTTCGTCTCTTCGGTTGCATAATACAGAAGGACTCTAAAAGATAGAGGGAAGAGATAAACGTGCATAGCATTTAGTACCTGTAAAGGGTGAAGGAGAAGAAAAACATGTCATCCTTCATTGCCTAGGAAGTCTAAACATTTGAAGGCTTGGACTTCACGTTTTTATGGGATAGAAGTGTTTTCATGGAAGCAGGTTTGCATAGACGTGTTTGTACCTCTGCATGGAAATTATTACTTTCTGAAGGATTGGTTTCCCTAAAACTGTGTGGGCTAATGGAAGAAGGCAGAATTGAAGATTTCTGGGTGAACAAAGCTTGTACAGTGAGAGAGAGAGATCTATTGGATTAACTGGTAGAGGTCCAGATAAATGCACTGTATGTATTGTGGAGATAAGAACGCTATAGAAAATCCAAGATGTCTTTAGATTACCACAGACCTCTTCCATGGAGAGGTCACTGAGGACCTGGAATAGGTTTTTGATTTTACCAAAATGGTTAGTTTTACTTAATGGATCTTACCAAAGACGACGGTTTCTGCAGTTTCTAATTTTGTTTCGTTTCCTCCGTAATGAATTCGTTTCAGAGGCTCCATATGAATGGATGCTGGAAACACATTTATGATCAAATCTGTAATCTGGCAATATTCTTTAAATCTTGTTTAAATACTTGTTTTTAATAAAAGGAAAATAACCTTTGAAGGAGTACTGAAGGACTGTAGAAGAACACTTTGTTTATAGAACTATTCTTATAATTAGGGTGCTTTGTGAAAAGAGGTGGGGATAGAATCCTGAAGAAGTACTAATGGAACTTCAGTAGACATAATGCTTGTTTAACAACCTCTTTAACTGACTGAATTCCAAGCTGATGTTTCCCTTCACCTGAGATTTGTATTCAGCATTCTTGGCTGCTGCTTGCAGTTCATCCCTGTGCATCTTTGGTTTCAAATGTCAAGGTGGTTCTGTCACAGAGAGCCATTATTTGCATTGTTTGTCTTGGGAGGTTCTGTTTAATCTATGAAAAATATATACATTGTTTTAAAATAGCTGATGTGTATGAAACGCTTCTGATGTGAAAGTTGTCACATAGTTATCTATTCAGTTTGCTACTTCAATTAAATAAAATGGGACATCTTCAGCTATTGAAATATTTTAATAAATATATTTATAAATACATTTTATATTTAAATACATTTTTCTACTTTTCAGCTGTAGTAGACAGTTCTTAGCATTAACTTTTCTAGTTTGCCTTTTTAATGCAAGGCTTTAATGCAAAGACTTTACTGTCTTTGTATTCCCAGAATCCTGCATTCATCTTGTAGGAGAACTTCTTGACAGAAAAACTGTACACAGTCTAAAATTCTGTTATGTAAGCTTCTGCCTAAGGCTTTTAGATGTCTTTATCTTTTTGATTGTTTAACACCATCTTTTATCACTGCAGTCAGAATTTCATGAAAAAGATACTTTTTATATCTTCAACCATGTTGACATAAAAATATATTACCATGTTGTGGAAAATGAAGCTCTGGGAGCAAGACTAGTTGCTGCTAAACTTGAACCAAAAAGGTTAGTACTCGGAAATAACTTGTCATCAAACAGTGGTCCGTCCCAAGGTACTTGCTTTGATTTGGGGACCTGTTGCTAGTCAGAAATGTTTTCAGATATGTGACCTGTAGATTAGCTTTCCTGTTGATTGATGTAGTCTAATGTAGGACAGTCTAACATAATTTTGTTCTGAGTTTGATAGATCTTTGTGCACTATTTCCTATTTGGGCCAAAAAAAAAGATAAAATAAAACCTGGAAGTAGCATGTGTTCAGTGAAGCAACCCTCATTTCCCTACTGGGAAACATTTTGTCTTGTGACAGAATAGGCCACCAGTGCCTGAGGCGGGACAGAGTGCAACATTTGATGTCTTCAGCAATCAGGATTTGAATGGAACGATTTCACAAATACACTCGTCAGTTGTTCTGGTGTCTATGTGGCTTTTGTACAACTGATGTCTGTTTTATTATTTCTTAGCATCTTGTCTTTCCTTTCTTTTGTATTCTTGGTATAACTGAGCTTGTTGCCTTGTTGGTCCAGCATCATGATGAAAGTATTTTTTCTGACAAAAGTTAATAATTCTGTTGTTTTAACTTTTTGAGTGTTTTGGAGGTTCTTAGCAGTACTCAGACTTCTTTAATTTTTGGTGCTCTGCTTTAGAGACTGTGCGCTCTATAGTTTTCTTTTTAGAAGAGACAACTATTGTTTAAAAAGTTCAAGTATCAGAGAGTCCTGTGTTTATGATACATTTCTTATGAGTTCTGAAATTTGAGGCATTAAGAACACTTTTTATATTTCAGGGAAGAATCCCGGATGAAATTGATGCTTGTGTAAGATGAATGAATTCTTTCTTAAGAGCGTTGTCAGTGAAGCAGCTTTCATTCTGTGTTTTTTCATCTTGCAGTTACAAGCATACTCATCCAGACAACCCTGATTGCTCGGGAGTACCTATGGATATAAGTAATAAGGCTAATGGAGAAGTCAAAATCGCTTACACATACTCAGTTTCTTTTCAAGTGAGTACTAAGCTTTCTGTAGTAGTTACCTCTTAAAATCATGCATTAATGCTCTGAATTATAAAGATGGACAACTAAAATTATCTCAGAATAGTAAATTTGTGGTTTTAAAGCTTTATTTGAACTGGAATGTCAGAGATGGCTTGGGGTTCAACCACATGCTTTACGATTTTGCATACCATCCCCCACACACTGAATGTGAAATGCATATGTGTTTTTTAAAAGAATCACACTTTCCATGTTTACCTAGGTTGTCTGGTAGATTATTTTTCAATCCAAGCTCTAAGTTTGAGAAATGGTGTGTTTCAGCAAATTAGTGTTGTAGGTAGGTTGAAGCTGATCATTTTCTGCTCTCCTGCTGCAAAAACTTTCTTTTCTTCAAGGTCTTCCTCCCATGGAAATTTGCAAAAGAGTAGGAAGCTGGTATTCTTTGTTCCACTACTCTCTATTTAAAGACAGAGGAGCAGTATATCAGGCAACTGTAGGGAGCAGTGATACTTGAATATGTCTCATTCTGGTGACAAGCAAGAGACTTTCTTTTTTTTTTTTAAATGGAGTTTGCTGGACAAACTGTTTCCCAAAGTTTCCCACTCTATCCCAAACGTTTCCCTATTATTTTACTCAAAATACAAGTGACTCACTAAAAAGAGAGCAGATTATAACTAACTGGGTTTCTTGACTCTCTGTGTATGTATTGAAGGGATAGCTCACATACAGCACTTCCTATTTTCAACCTCAACAGATCTGTGGTTCTTCTGGATATGAAGGAGTCTACGCCTTCCTTTTTTTTTTTTTTTAATTTTTTGGCCTTGTGGACTTTAATCAGAATCTTGGCAAGTAATAGATTCAAAATAGCAATAGGGCAATTTTTAATTTTCTTTATCCTTTTTCTTGTTCTGATTGCAAGGCCAGTGGTGTCTTTCAAAATGATAGGCCATTGTCATATCAAAGCTGTTCATATATCTGTCTTAATTCTAGATGTATAGCCTGCTGTAGGATTCAGTTCAACTGTGGTGAAATGGAGACTACATAGTTGATCTTTAAAGTTAGTTGGAGGGTAGTGTTGAGTTAGGGTGTGGGATCCACTGTCATAAGAAGTACGCAGTAAAGCACTGGTCTTGTAATATCATATCACCATGCTGTCTCAGGCACAAATGCTTTTTATCTCTTATAAGCTGTTATAGCAGTGTTTGAAGAATTACCCATGATCATTCTTTACTCTAGTAACATACTGAATTACATGGTAGAGTTCAAAATACAGTAAATAGTGTAAGAAAAATATTCAGAAAGGGTTGTATTATGTATGATTAATAATTATATTTTGAGAAATTATATCAGTTATGATGCTGAAATTAATTTGTATACTGAAAAGCAAGTACTACTGGAAACCTGTGAGAAGTTAGTATTTAAGAATGACCTTAGCTTCATGCTAAGCTTCATATTGTTTACCTTTAAAAAAAAAAAAAAAAAAAGACATGCCTAGCTGTGTGTGTTACTGTCATGTACACAATGTTACATCACTTGGAGGTAATTTTCTGAAATTCCATTGGGTTGGCAGATCAGGTCACCTCAGGAAGACAGAAAAAAGGCAGTGTAGGTATGGGGAAAAATGCAATTCTGTCCTAGAATCGTTGACACTGGTTTAGAAACTTGTTGCTTGCGTTGAGACCTAGTTTTATTACCTCAATGAATAGATGTTTGATCTTGGCTAAATTTTTTAACCCGCTGGTTTTTATATTTTCAAAAACTGGCTTTACTGAAAAGCACTCTTGCTCTTGTATATTATAAATTACTAAAATAACATCCTGTCAGAAAAACACCTAGCCATTTTTATTAATTGATACTAGTGTTTCTGGTTTGTTTAATGGCAGTCTTCAGGTTGATCAGCACTGTTTATTCCTTTTTTCATGTTTACTCTGCAAAATAAAACAAAGAAATGCTCTTTTTGAAGTGTTTCTGATCAATGAATGTTCAGTCTGAATAAGTGTAATCAGCTGAAACGCATAAAGGAATAATTTGTTTCCTTCTGCTAACAATGTAAGTTTTGTAGTATTGTCTTCCCACCTGTCCTGCAGTATAAGCTGAATGTAATTGAATTGGTAGTTGGTGCTGAAACAAGGTTGTATCAAAGCAAAGGATAATTTGGACAGAGCACTATCTAAAAAGTGGGACATTATGCTGGAGACTCTATAGCAGAGCTTAGTTTCTCAGTGTCTGTGGTGTTGACTTATGCTAAAAAATGCATATTCTTTATTATTCTGCTTGTCGTTTGAATTCGAGATGAATTAATGTAATCCTTGAAGGGAGGAAGCACAATTAAATTAATTTGATATGCCTTTATGTCCTAAGAAGACATGGGTTCTCAATACTATTCAGAAAATATTTTTGGTTTAGATTCTATGGTCAAATCTTAGGTTTGTTTTAGGTAGTTGTTATTAAACTATTCCCTTTAAGGCATGCAAAATTAAATTTTCAATTTGTCGTGAGATTTAAGATAGCTTTGCATGAACATCAACTTATAAATTTCAGTTGGATACTGACTGTATCTGAAACTGATGTGTTTACTCTTTCAGGAAGAAAAAAGTATAAGGTGGGCATCAAGATGGGATTATATTTTGGAATCCATGCCTCACACTCACATTCAATGGTTTAGGTGAGAAGAAAGTTTTTCTTCAAGTGTACTGTACTGAAGTGTTTACATTGCAATTTGAATGATGATTTTTAAATTTTTTTTTTTAATTCAGTATTATGAATTCCTTGGTGATTGTCCTCTTCCTGTCTGGAATGGTAGCTATGATTATGTTGAGGACACTGCATAAAGACATTGCAAGATACAATCAGATGGATTCCACTGTAAGTCTGAAATGTACCTCTTAAAATTTATTTGGAATGTAATTTTTTCAGCTAAATGTATTTCTGTAACAGGCTATTTAAATGGCAATCTACTGTATTAAAATAGGTATTTTCCTTTACAGGAAGATGCTCAAGAAGAATTTGGCTGGAAACTGGTTCATGGTGATATTTTCAGGCCCCCAAGAAAAGGAATGCTGTTGTCTGTTTTTCTAGGCTCTGGCACACAGATCTTAATAATGACTTTTGTTACCCTGTGTAAGTAATAAAGTGGGGAGGCATTAGTTGAGTACAGATGATCTTTCACTGCTAATCGCAAGGTACTAGTAAAAATAGCAGTATAGTTTTTGTCTGGCAATTTCTTAAAAGTCTAAGATTAGAAACAGCTGAGCTGATATAATAGACATGCAACTAAGTATCCACAGATTTTAAGATAACTGATGTACTGGCTTTGTCAAATGTATAATTACTTTCCAAAATTGTGCATCTCTGCTTCATAGTTTTTGCTTGCCTGGGATTTTTGTCGCCTGCTAACCGGGGAGCTCTAATGACCTGTGCTGTAGTTTTGTGGGTACTGCTTGGAACTCCAGCTGGTTATGTTGCTGCCAGATTCTACAAATGTGAGTAAAAGTTATTTAAAATGACAGGGCTTAAGTTCATTAAAGTAAATTATCATCACAGAACTGATTTTTATTTTCCAGTACTGTTTGTAGTTTCCCTCAGGGCAAGATGGAGAAATGTACTTACCGTTACAACAGAAAACACATATAGAACACTGACATGGTTACATTGGTTTTGATGCAATCATGCCTGAAGACCCTGAATTGCTCTTGCTACTATGTATTTATGGAATTGGAAAGCAAATTCCATTTTACTAATACTAAGCTCATTACACCAGACAGTTTTGTACTTCTATTTCCTATAGTTGGGGGAGGGGTGTTAACTTGCATTTAGTTTTAGCCATCAGTGTTGCTTGGTAACATTTTTTTTCCCCAAATCATAAACCTCTATTCTTGCATGCCTGAGATTTGTCACCTCTTTTTAGCTGGTTTCTAGGTCTTTGGGAGAATGGTGTTTATCAGACTGTGGCAGGGGCGTAGGGGGAAGGATTATTAGCTGTTCTGTAGTTGTAGAAATCAGCCCAGTGGTGTTCGGGCACCTGACAGTAGTTAGTTGATACTGTTTTCCTTAACTGATCCCAGCTAGCTATTGTTTCAAGGCCTGCCTACCAACCTTAAACTGTTTGCCCCGGTTTATTTTGAGGTGAAGCATGCCATTCCGCATACAGCTTGTTTAATTACCTTACTCAAGGTACAAAACTCTTTGTGACTGAGTGAGCTGGATCTTTTGGACTATTTTAGTTCTTAACATACAGGGCTACAGGAGTTTATTTCTGAACTTCAACCTGGCAGTAGGCATTGAAGTTCTTTCTTCTAACCATTTTTTAATTTTCATGTGGGGACAACCACTGGGGTTGTATTTTGTAGGGAGTTTTTCCACAATGGTAGTGATGCGATAGTGAACTATTCCTTGTCCTTCTCTTCAAGCCAATTAGACTTAAATGGAAGGAGACTTTAGGACTAACAGCATAATTGAGGACAGAATAATTGTTTATATCATGCTGTATGTTATATGTTTTGAAGGATATTTTGAAGTCTATTGATGGTAAATTGAATCCAGTATCTTTAGTGTAGATGTAGCTAATAATAATTACATTTCATATTATACTTATTGGGAATCATTTATTTGATACTTGAATATTGGTTTTAACTACTAAGACAGTGAGTGACCAATCCAGAGATACTATTGTTATAACACGAGGTGGTCTATACCCTGTATAGAGCATGTAAACATGAATGTTTCTCCTTATAGTATACAAATAATGTGAGACATAAACCAAAATGTAACTGAAATGGATATCCAGTTTTAAAAGTGGGGTTTTTTTTCCCAACATTACATTTAAAAAGTGAAACCTGAGTTGAAATTAAATGGTTAATCTTAATAACCTGTGCCATGTTCTACCAAGATTTTATGAAGAAATAGAAAGCTAATTAAAATCACTCTAACCATAATCACTTCTGACTCTTGAAGTAAAGAAGCATGTCATTATGGCAGTGCTCAAATGAAATTGTCAGCTTCACTGAATTCCAGCAGGACGTTTTCATTTGGAAGTATACTGACTATAATTTTTATCAGTGTAGTGCAAATTCATAAAGATTTTCTTAATAAAGCTATCTTTGGTCTTTTGGTATCATGACTGCTTAATGCTATTAAGAGACCATCACTATTTCCTCTAAGCATGTTAGCCCTGACTTTCTTCTAAGATTCTTAGACAAGAATTATTTCAAGAAAACTGTTAAGCTTGCTTTTCACATATTTATGTATTTTTTCCTACTGAAACCTGCAGTCAAATGCTGCTAGAAAGCTTAAACTTCTTAATCACTCCAGGTTTAAACTGTTTTTTAATCACTTAAAAAGCACTGCAAATCTGCTTCCTCCTTTTAACAGATAAAGTGGTCAGAGACCCAGTTTATTTAGTTGGGATACTTTTCCTGACCTTGTTTTGAGGCTTTGCTTTGAAGCTCTGTGATTAAGCAATATGATGAGGGAATTCAGTTTTATTACTGAAGATTTAGTTTACTGTTTTAAACTTGGGCATGATAGCACAGTATTTGCAAGCACAGTATTTGCAAGCTAATAGGTAAATGGACTGGAAAATTAATAATTGTGAGTTTAATGCATGTTTTGATGACTGTAAAATGTTTTAATACAGCATTTGGAGGTGAGAAATGGAAAACAAATGTCCTGCTAACATCATTCCTTTGTCCTGGGTAAGTTGAGAATATCGCCATGATTAAAAGAATTAAATTGCACTTCTCTGACGTGCATAGCTAATTTTTAAGTTTCAGCTATACAAGTAAATCCTATTACATCATCCCTTTATTCCAGAAGCTACAAGAATATCACAGCGCTTTTGATAAAGATTAATATGTTAATGGCATATTATCCTTAGATATAATTTTTTTTTAGTAAGCATTTGTTTACTTTCACCACATGAAAAGGTTGATTAAGAAAGAGCATTATGATAGTAGTAAGTTTTAGACAGGCACACTTCTTCATCGCTTTCTTTTACTCTCTAGGCTGTTTCTCTAACCACACTGTAGTTGGCCTTATATAGTGTCATATACTGTATAACCACTGTGATAAATTTTTCTACTTAATCACAGCAAGCAGTCTTACCCTGAAGTGTAGTTAAGACAAGCATGTATTTGAAACTGCTTAGTTGGAACGTCAGCTCCTGCTGGAGTTCAGTCCCACTAGATTAATAAAGAATTGCTTGTTTGACCTCTTCATTTTGATATTTTGTGTGTGTCATTTCATTTTAACAGAGATTTTCACTAAAATCTTAATACAGTGCTATTGTTTTGTTAATGTTATTAAATATTGAGTATTTCTATGCTTTAAGTGTATTATGTATTTTTCAGAATTGTATTTGCAGATTTTTTTATCATGAACCTCATTCTCTGGGGAGAAGGCTCTTCAGCGGCTATTCCGTTTGGTACTTTGGTTGCTATTTTGGCACTCTGGTTTTGCATATCTGTACCGCTGACTTTTATTGGTGCCTATTTTGGTTTTAAGAAAAACGTAAGTGTTTTTGAGAAATTGTTTTGTAAGTGTATGTATACACATATGCAGACGCATACACACATACACGTTTTTCACTGTATAGACTGTGACTGAGGTAGCACCTGACTGAGCTAGTTGCATTGTCAGCTCCAGTCCTGTTCAGTTATTTTAGAGCTGCATTGGATATCCAGTCTTGGGATTCCAAGACTTTGATACTCAGTTGGTTGTTGTTGGTGATAATTCTCTGCAATGATTAGGGTTATCATTGTATTTAATTGAGTGACTGCAGCAAATAAAGCAGTGATTTGGGCATTCTTTATTTTAATTAGCATCTCTTCCATTGTTAAAAAATTTAGTTGACCCAGCCAAGCATAAGGGAAAGCAACTTAAGTATTTCTGGGTTTCCCCCATGTGTTTTGTTCCTGTCCGCCCTCTACGTTGCATCTTTAGAAGGGTATTTTCTGATCAAATTGCTAGAGATCTTGTGAAATCTCTTTGCATAAGTGTTCTGTAAATGGTTATCACTGCTTGGCAGACATTAGCTGGGATTTAGTCCTAAACTGACCAATTTTACTTATTTATATGAGGGCTTTTTGTGACACTGGTGACCAAACCTTCTTAAATAGTGAAATCAGTTCTTCCATTTTTGCTTAAAAAGTGGTTTACTGTGCCCCACAAACTTAAAGATATTTTTGTGTTCAGATATTTTTGTGTTTTTTCCTGTATAGGAAGCCAGAGTTCGAGCTCTCTGTAGCTCTCATGGAATACCTTCAGAGAATATTTAAGTATCTTAGAAGGCACGTTTAAAGTTGATTGTAGTTATCCAATTTTTCTTAACTGGAATTCAGTGGGTTTTTTTCTGATAAAAATTTCTGGTTGAAATTCCAGCAAACCGCCCTGCATTGTACAGAGGCAGTTCCTTTAAGAAAGGAGGATTTGGTAAACTATAAGGCAACGTGACAGGTGTCACAAATATGTTAAAATCAAATCAGAAATCAAGTACCTAGCAAGTACCTATTGATGCTCTTGATGTAATCTTTACGAAAGGGGAGAGATGGCAAAATATTAATTTATCTGCCTTAAATTTTTTTCTCCCACCATGCTGATCTATGTATGCATCTTCAGCTAGGATTTAATTGCCAGATTGAATCCTCTCAGTTTGTAAGTTTATCCTAATGTGATTATTGGAGTAAATCCTGAAAAACAACATACAAGGATTTTTAGAAGGGGGAAGCAAGAGTCTGCACCACCACTACCCCCCAGCTGAAAAGTGAGAAATCAGCTCAGGCTCTGTAACCATTACCATAGATAGGTAATCGTAAAAAGGGAAATCCAAAAGATCTGTGGCTTTGTTTTCAATAAGAGCTGTCTTTTAACTTGTTTGCCTAGCAAATATTGGTAGCTAGGCTGGTAGCGAAAGCAGATGTAGTGGTAGCTGGTTATGCACATGCTCAAAACAAATAGTAGACTTTTGCCACCACGCATTTCAAAAAGAAAGCAAAAAGGCGGTGCTGTAGTTTGACATGTTATTTATTTAGCAATTTCTTATTTTCGTTTAAAGGCTATTGAACATCCTGTTCGCACAAATCAAATTCCTCGTCAGATTCCTGAGCAATCATTCTATACAAAGCCATTACCTGGCATTATCATGGGAGGGATTCTGCCTTTTGGATGTATCTTTATACAGTTGTTCTTTATTCTCAATAGTATTTGGTAAGTTAACCATGATCTATTTGAATTTTCTCGGTCATAGAAGGTGTTAATTTTTTTTGTGAAAGTTTTTCTTCAGGATGCTTTGACTGATTTTTGGTGATACAGGTTACCAGGTACTGGTTCAATAAAAATTTAAATATTAACATCTTTTTAACATTTTGTGGTTTAGAAGATATTCAGTGCCTGTTTTGCTTGTCGAGGTGTGTGGAGAAGTGCTGTGATATGCTTAGCAATTTACAGCTGACCTACAATATTCAAATAGCTAGTTTTCTCATGCTACTCCTCTGACTTCATGTGTGGAAGCAGCTCTGAAGCTGAGATACGGCATATAACTTGAGAGTAGTAAGTATATTAAAATTGACTTGAGGTTTTTTTGTTGTTATAGTTGTTGTTGAGCTAGAAAAGTACTACTACTCTTGGGAGAAAAAAGAAACAAGAACAAATTTTGTGAAATCTTTATAAAGGCACCAGAGAGTAATTCTTTTAAAAAACAAAGCACCAAAGACTAGTCCAGTGTAAGTGAATTCTGATGTGAACTCATAGCATACTGACAAACTAATCTACTGTGAGGGATTTGTCTTCCTTCTGGCACAATTTAGTTATTGGATCTTGTTAAACTGTTTCTGAACCTTGAATAGGTGCCTCTACCCAACGTAGACAGCTACAGCATTTGACATTTCTTGTTATTTTGCAGCTCTGCCCCTTTGATTGAAATGTGAGCTGAAATCCAAGTTCTGCTGAAGTCAGTGGAAGAGGTCACACTGACTTCACTGGAACTGTAATTTCACTCATTATGTCTAGTCAGTTTTTTCGCTAAAATCCCAACCAGGACCATGCTTTGGGCTTGCTTTCTCGCTGTTTTCAGACTGAGCTGCTGAGGCTCCTATTCTTCAGTTAGAAAACAAATTACCCAATTGTATGGCCACACAACTGACAGTACCTCAGTAGGAAGCGGAATACTTAAAATGAAGGTGATATTATTGCATATAAAGAAATAATATTAGCACAGTGTCCATTTTAATTTTTTTTTTTTTTTAAACTCCCTTTTATAGGTCTCACCAGATGTATTACATGTTTGGCTTCCTGTTTCTGGTATTCATTATTTTGGTTATTACATGTTCTGAGGCCACAATATTGCTCTGCTACTTCCATCTATGTGCAGAGGTAAGAAATATTCTTCAGTATTCATACTTGATACTGTTTTAAGGATGCTTCCAAAAAATTCTAAGGCTTTTGTAATTGGAAATAAGTATTCCAGAATTCAACATAAACACAGTTACTGTATGTCCTTAAATCATGTCTTTAGAAAGTGAAGCAGAAGTGAAGCAGGCTACTTTTGGCAAAACTCGTAACAAACACTAAAACCCTGCACTGAGTACTACTAAGTCAGAGATCTCATCTTTAGAGTCTTAACTCCCTGTTTTCTGAAGATGCTAACCTAATCCATTAACTTTGTTCAATCAAAGTGCATTTTTGCACATGCCCAACCTTAGGGTGGGGGAGGGCGGGAAGAAAATCTCTGTGGCTGGCAATAGTAGGTCTGGCTTATTTGGGTTTTTAGATTTTTGCCTATTTGATACTGATCTTTAGGTTTCTTATCTCTAATTGTGAATGGTGTAGTTAACTCAGTATTGATTATATATAGTTTTTTCCTGTAAATAAAAACTATAAAAACTTAATTTCTGATAAAGTAATAATAGAAATAGTAGCTCCGCATTCACTAATAGGGTTAGTGCGTTAGAGGTATGTGGAATACTGCTCATACATATTTTTTTTTTCCCACCCCTTCTAGGACTACCACTGGCAGTGGCGTTCATTTCTCACTAGTGGTTTCACTGCAGTTTATTTCCTAATATATGCAATACATTATTTTTTTTCTAAACTGCAAATCACAGGAACAGCTAGCACCATTTTATATTTCGGTTATACCATGATTATGGTTTTGATCTTCTTCCTTTTCACAGGTAAGTATATTGAACCTTAATTTTAAATGTTGAGTCTACCTTTAGCTTTGCACAGTAGAATCCTTGGCAAAACTTATTTTGATACAGGATCATAAATTTATATATGTCTTTGATTTTTTTCCAGGTAGTTGTGTAGCATTTTGCAACTCTGATCACAAATTTTAGTGAAAGAGAGTAGGTGAGGATGAGGCAAAACTACTGCTGATTTGAGGTGTGGCCTATAATTAGATCTTCAAATATAATGCCTTTAAATGTGATAAATACTTCTCCAGATTTCATTCCTATGTTAGTCATGTGACAAACTCAATTTTTTAAATTGGTTGTCTGGAGAAGCACACTTCAAATCAAACACAATCAAGTCTAAAGTTACAGTGTCAATTAAGGAAAAAAATGCAGCTTTTGTGGAATAGGAGGAAGGAAGAGAGAGGAGTAAAAGTTGACAGAGGATATTTTTGGAGGGTTTTTTACTTTTTTTTTTCTCCCCCATTTGCTCTCTTCCGGAACTTCTTTACCTTCTTTCCCAATTGCATTGAAGTGGCAGGGGAAGCAGACAGAACTTCTTAACTTTTTTCTGATGGTGTCAGAACCTTGTCATCTTCATTGTGAGCTTTTGGAAAAGCAGCTGTATTAGGTGCTGCACTTCAATTTCCTCTTCAGTAAGTGAGATGAGGTGACAAAACCTTCCTTTGTATCTTCAGTACTGAAAAGGAATCTTCAGTAAGACACACTTATCCCTTGTTTGGGGTGGAGGAATGGCAGTGAAAGATGCAAGAAGTCTCCTTTCAAACTCTCATGCAAGAATGCAGCAACCACCAACTCCCCAAAAATCTTAAAAATACTAAATTCTGTTCCAGCAGAATGTAATCAGTCTTTGTGGACTTAACCCTACAAAGCAGTATTTTTGAAAGTACTTTGAACTGATCGATGCTTTAAATGATTCAAGCTTCATGTTTATGATTAAGTTTAATGATTCATAGAATCATAGAATCATTAAGG
>NW_009218896.1:0-6411 GCF_000690835.1 Fulmarus glacialis
CCCCTCCCCGCGGCGGCGATGCCGCTTCCCAAGGCGGAACCAGCGAAACCAGTTATCTGGCAGCAATTTGCATATTTATGGTGCCTCCCGCCGTTCTCCGTGATTGCTTTACAGGCAGGAAAGGTAACAGAAAAATATATAACCCCCTCTAAAAAAATAGCAAAAAGGCTTATACGTGCACAGGGGCTCTGATAGAAGAGTAAGCCTTGGAAAGCCCGTGGCAGGAAATTTGTTTACCAAACGGGTTTTTGTCTTAGGATTTGAAGGCAGTTGTGGGGTATTTTTAAGTTCCGAGGCTGACGATGCGAGGTCCGTGCTTCTGTGCAAACTGCTAGAGACAAGTGCTGATTATTTCAGGGGAAAAATAATTAGCCTCGTCATATTCGCTGAACGTATACGTCTAAGGAGGAAGGCAATCCTTGGAGAATGGGAAAAGCATTCAATAGATGTTTTAAAAGTATAGTGTCATGGTACATATATTTTTTAGTCCCACTCATAAGCAACGTACAAATGCGCAGTACGGCTTTGAATATAAAAGCTAATTAGGTCTCAATAGAGAATAGTTTCATTTTTATTGGCTGCAAGTGGAACGGCTGTCTAAGATACACCTCGGCTCCGAGACGCTTTTGGCCTTCCTCGTAGGAACTGCCGTGGCTGCGTCCCTATACATCCCTATACATTCAGATGCTTTCAGTTCTGGGTAGCATGAACCAGGGTGCCGGGAGGTCTGTAGCTCACCTCAGAGCTGTTCAGGAGGGGGGGAGATAGCAGTGGACCACATCGCTCCAGCCACATCTGGACCAAACTTCTCCCTGCTGCCGGTGGGGAATAGCACTTAAAGACTGGTGCTATGATATGGCCTGTATTTACCCTGCGTTTATCCATAGCGCCTATCGCCGTAACGTCTGAGGGTGGTGTATTTCGGCATGGATAGTCTATGGATCTCTTTCCATGTGTTTACACCTATTTCTCTAGGCACTCAGATGCTGTGAAATGTAATACGATAAGGCAAATTAAAGTCTAAATTGTGAATGCATTAATTTCAGTATGGTAATATCAAACATTGTACGTATTTCTGATTTCTGTATTTAATTTCCCTTGCCTTTTTTTTTTTTAAATGCTGGGGAATAGTTGCTCACTGAACAATAGCATTAGTACAATAACTCCCCCCAACCCCAGCATTCATACTTAATGCACATCAGCTTTCTATGCAATACTATACAATATACTTGCATGTTATTTTAATTGAGTGAAATCTTATTCATACTGGTGGTAGAAGGCATTCTTTTCACTGCAGTCAGAATTCATACTGTACTGTAAAAATTATATGTGCTGACAATAACAAATGGTGGCAAAACTATCCAAACTGCTCAAAGCAGTGGGCTTTTATCACAGGTTATTCACCACCACTCCCGCTACCTCTCAGCACTGCATCTTTCCGTGCAGCTTTGGGCTATATAATAATATATTCTTCTGACTGCAGAGAGTTGCATTAAAATATTATTGTAAGCATTCTAACAATTAAGCTGAAATTTTGCACGGAATAAATATGGCAAAGAAGAAAATCCACAGTAAAGCTGTGTCCTTGCTTTTAAATGCAGACACAGATCCCTGCTATCTCAACAGTTAATTCTTTTCTATCTAGACCCTCACACAAACTATGTCATGTTCTGCAAAGCATGCGTATTTCTTCTTTGCTAAAGCTAAAAGCTAAACCTAAACGTCGCCTGAAACAGTAATATAAAATGAATATAGAGAATGATGATTGTGTATGTTAAATTTCAGTTCAATGCATTCTAAGCGACTAAAAGTTGAAGCTCTAAAAAGCAACGCAATAGAAGTTATTTACAAAAGATGTTAAGGCGCCAATCTAACAGCATGCTTGAGTACATGCTTACTTTAAGCATGTAAGTAAAGCTGATGTGCCCAAAGACAAATATGTGCTTAAGAATTCAGCAGTACCCAAGGCCAAGTAGATTCCTCTGGTAGGGGATATATCGAGCAGGGTTAGAGGAGGAAAATCCTTTTTTATTGCACTGTCCTTCTCTATTGTCCCTCATGCCAAGCATGCTAGGAAGAAGAAGGGACTGTGTTCAGCAGCGTACAAGAAAACAACTAAATCTTCCCTCATCCTGTGTAGGAAAACTAATTTCTCAATGTAAATAACTTCTTTTTGATTGCTGATACTGGGTTTCTCAGACTAGTGAATTATTTTTGTTATTCTACTTTTTTTTTTTAATTGATTTGAGGTATAGTTGGATTTATTCTTCAAGACAAAATGTTTGCGATTCTTCCTTTTCCCGCCTGCCACATCCAGAGTGGGGCTTTCCAGATTTCCTCATAGGGAGAGTTTGAGCCTCTTGGAGTTAATCTCGCACAGAAGTGTGAAAAGCTTCTCCTTATGATCTTGTTCATAAACAACTGCTGTGCTAAAAGATCAGTAGTCGCCGCACACATTTTATTTGATCAGGATCAGACCAAGTCTGTCCAGCTCTTGTGTCCTTCTTCACTGATGAACAGATACTTTGGAGGTGAAGTGTGAGTGTGCCGTTATTGGACATGCTGCTATTTTAAACGTCGCGTTACACGCTGTTTGTTCCTGGTTTGAACCTCGCCAAGAGTTTGCTACTGCAGGGCTGAGAGCCTGGCTTAGCTCTTCCTACCCGTGCAGCTTGCTCATCACTTCTGAGTTCACCTGCCTCAGTGCTGGTGGGTGCTCTCTCTCCATGGCCTGAATTGGCTGTAATTCTTTACCTTGTGCTAGCTGGGCATCTCCCCAGACTTAGCAGCTAAAATCAGAAAACGAATCAAAAAAGATGTTTGTGTCAATGTCTTGTCTTCCTACTGCTCGTAGGGTTGAAGATAGTGACCTGCTTAGGTAAATGACTTGGGGTCTCAGCAGTGACTCAAAAGGACCGACTTCTCTGTGCTTGTGCCATCATCAGTTTCTGTGAGGCCAAAGAGAGTAGCCCTGATGAATGGGGAATTTGGATGTGTGGAACGTCTTGCTGAGGAGAGCCTGGCTTCTCACAGCGCTTTGTTTCAGAATGACTTGCACACGATAACCCTGCAGTGAGAGAAGCCCAATGCTGCAGCCTGGCTTGGTCAAAACTCTTCCTGAAACCGATGGAGATGCTGCTCGTGCGTTCAGGCGTGCAGTTCGGTGAGGTGGGCACGGAAGCTTCGCAGGGTCTGTCTCTGTTCATGGCCTGTGGCTCATATTTCTAGCCCTGGGCTTGTCATCGTTTTCTGTTAGGGTCAAAGAAAATTCCAAGTCCGCATCTTAACCAATCATGCATGCTCCGGCTTAGTGTGATTTGAGGTGATAAAAACCACCTCTGAGAAGTTTAAAACTAGTGAAAAGTGTTACGGAGAGCAATTCTCAGTAAAATCCTTTGTAACACAAAGTGGTATTTAAGCTTACGCTCGATGTTCAAAGTTGAACGGCTCATCCCTTTCAAAGTGATGACAATGCACATGTGGAACTCACTTCCACACATTTGGGGGGAAGATAAAGCCCAAGAAGATGAAAAGATTCTGAGAAACTATTAGCAAAGATAACAAAGTCACCAATGCTCTGCCACATGTTTTCCTGTCCCCAGCTATCCTTGCTGCATCTATAGGTAATTGAGTTGACCTATACACTGTACTGTAACATGCCAAAGCTGTATTTTGGGTTGCGGGTTCAGTGAGTGCCTTCCCTTCCCGGCACGATGGATGGTATAAAGGGGCCTGAAAGATGTACGGCTGGCAGCGTATCGCGATGCAGCTGATGTACAAAGCAGACACGTTTTATGAGCTTTAGCTCCCTCCTGTTTTGAGGTATTTATGTTCTCTTTATCTTACACGTTTAGGACTCTCTTTTGAGATAGATTTAAGTGCCATTTCTTGTTCACGGTCCCTTATCGGTGTATGGGTACACACAGCTGGGTAAGCGTGGCATGTATGCCCCGTGAACTCCTCTGGGTTAGCTGTAACTTTAACTTGGGTACCTATATATATGCTGTTCAAGTATGGAGCTTCAGAAGAGCTAGAAGTACCAAATTCATACCCTAGATGTCAGTAAAAGAAAAAAACATTAAAACCCATTAAAAATCGTTTTATAAAGGTCTGTGAATCAAGCAATGGGTTAGCCAATTATTCATAAGATAATTCCCTATATGGACTGACAGTTTGAGTCCCAAGTTTCAGCTCAATCAAATTTACACAGCCCAAGTTATAACCTCTTCAAGATGGGGGTTGTAACAGGAGCGCTGACAGACCTTAACTACTGTGCCTCTTTAGTAACGAAAGCTCAACTATTTCGCTTGTGTGGTGGCTGCTGGTGCTGCTATAATTAAGACTGTATGGATTTGCATTATAGGTCAAGTTCTGGGAGGTTTTAAATGCACATAGTTTAAATCAAGTTGGCTTGAAACCTAGGATAGAAACTGTCAGGGGCATGTTACGTGTTTACTTATAAAAAGATATATAAATATTAAATATACAAAATAACAAATAGCTAAGCAAGTACTAGAGCAGTGCAAACTAAAGCCAGTTTGGCTGAAATCAAACATTTGATTAAAAATGAGATTTTTAAGGGCATTTACTAGTGCCTTCCTCTGCCTGCCATGCACAAGCAAAACTGTTTGTATGCTTCAAAGGAGGGTGTTTGCCATTTGAAAGTCTGTTTCCTGAGCACTTTGTGTCATTTATTTTATAGTCATCCCCAGAAAGTCCAGTCAAGGTTCAGGGCTCCGTCGTGCTAGGTGCTGTGCAAGCAGAGGCAGGCTGAAATCCCAGACCTTGCTGTCTCCCCAAGTTCAGGGTTTTATTCTGGGTCCTCCCTAGGGCAAGCCGATAACAAAATCTTTGTCACCTGGCGCTCAGATGTTTGTGATCCTGCATGGACTCGCTGCTGTGCGCACTGTGCTTGCTAGTAAGCGCTTGCAGAATCGAAGATTATTTTGAGCCTTTATTAAAAAGGGAAGGGGGAAAAAAAAAAAAAAGGAAAAGCAGCGTGCCATGCGGGAATACTAATGCACGTACTATTTCTAGAACGTGCAAGTCCTCTGCTCATTCACGGGGAGTCAGCCTGGTATGGTAAGAGTTCCACCCACGTTGCCTCCGCCTGATTGAGACTATCAAGACGGTGTCGGAAAGCACCCCGTGCGATCTGCCGTTATATAATGCAGCCCACCGCCGGAGAACTGGCAGAATTTTGGAATTTGTATTTGGTCCTAATGTTCTGTACCGAGTTGGCAAGTGAGATTCCTGCTCTGAATGAATGACAGTTGGAACTTCGAAGCAGGAACATTTGCCCACCAAAGTTGCTTGAACTCACCCACTGCCAAGTCTGTCACTAAATTAGCAGATAGGCAGGGACAGCAGTATGCGGTATGAACTGCGTCACGCTCCTGTGTGCCTTCGGGTCCCAATCCTGTTCCCTGCCCGTAAGATGGAGGAAGGCCATGCTGCTTCTCAATTTTAGGCAGTTTTATGTCCCTTTCTACAGCAACCTCTAAGGATCTCACATGCTTGAGTGGAGGGAAGATCACACTATTTCTCAGGCAGAGAGCTGAGGTGTGAGAAGAGGGACAGACACATTTTGGCAGATTTAAACGTTAAACTAATTTTTACAGTGTCAATGTTCTCACCTGGGCACTCTGCCCTGCTGCTGCAGGTTACTGCCCCTGCCCCGGGACGGCAGGGTGGGATGGGTGCCCACCTCTGCCCTCAGCTGCCCCAGGGCATTACCCGGTGTCTCAGGGCTCTGGTTCGCATGGGACAGATTGAGGCAGGACGGCCGCTCACCTAACGAGGCAGACCCTTCTCCGTGGTTGGCTTCCCCTCGGAGGCAGCCTGAAAACCACCGCGGCCCTGGTTTCAGCGTGTAGCTCGGAGTTTGCCCACAGGCTGCGGAGATGTGGGGCCGTGTTTCCTCCGGCTGACTTTGCTCTGGGGCTGGGAGTCCGTAGCCAAAGAGGAGCTGATAAGATGGCTGAGGGTGACAGCAGCTCAAACCGCTGCAGCAGGATGGCGGGGCATCCTCCGCAGCTCGGGCAAAGAAAGGTTGCGGAGGAGCAGAAGGTGACACACAAGTTTGCGTGAATCCTCAAGAGCTTGATCACTGGGCTGTCTTTCAGTGCTAGCCTGGGTTTGTTTTCACCTGCCCTTCTAATCTACCAGCATTTCTAGGTGTTCACAGTCAGTATTTGAGCATTTCTAACTGCTTTTACCTGCCACGTTCACTAGCTTCATTAGTGTAACCCAGCAAAGTGACGCCATGTGTAATAGGTACAGACGAGGCTACAGATGCTCTGTGGGTCGGAGAGGTGCTGTGGTGGTTGCGCTGGGAGCAGAGGGGACGATGCAGGAGGAGCTGGGCGCGGGGTGCAGTGGGGCAACGGCGGGGTGCGTTGCCCTTGCTGC
>NW_009218897.1:0-251 GCF_000690835.1 Fulmarus glacialis
CCTGGTTATTCTGCGTTTATCCCTCTGTCTTGCTGCCTGTCTCCTTGTTTCTAGTTACATCGCCCTGTCCAGCCAGCTGTTTTTTCCTTTCTCTCTTCCCTACTCTGGCCCTACTTTTTCTTCCTCCTTCTCTGTTCAGCAGCCCATCATTGTTTTCCTTCCTTTTCCATCTCTTTGTCTTAATCTGCATCTGGTTCCCTCCCGCCCCCAGTCCCTCTGTCCTGTTCCTTGTCCTGCTTTTTGTCTCTCCC
>NW_009218897.1:495-767 GCF_000690835.1 Fulmarus glacialis
TTTTCTTGCTCCAGCTCTCTGACCTGCTCCCCACCCTCCTCTTTTTCTCTCTGGCATTCATTCCACTTCCCTGGACCTCTCTCTGCAATCTTGCGTCCCGCTCCCTGTCCCTCTCTGTTTATATCCCGCTGTCCTGGTTCCCGTCTCTCTCTGCCTCTCTATCCCTCTGTCTCTGTCCTCATCCTGTTTTTTCTTTCTCCATCTCTCTGCCCTGCTGCCCGTCTCTGCCCGGTTCCTTTCTGTTTTTTTTTCCCCTCTCTTGGTTACTCTGC
>NW_009218898.1:0-33223 GCF_000690835.1 Fulmarus glacialis
GTGCTGGCTGGGCCTGATCCCCTGGAGAAACCTGCTTAATTAATACACTGTGTGCTAATCAATGCCATCAATGCATCTACTGCAAACTAAATCTGTCAGGTTAGATGGGGTAAGCTGTCGGAATGTATGGGAAAAGGTGCTTCTGCTGTGGTGGAGAAGGGCTTTGCTCTTTTGCTCCAAACTGGCACCACTCCGATTTGTCACTCTTTATAGACTTGCTCCAAACCGTTTCCATCGATGCTGTATACGCATTTGAAGACTACTACTCCTCTTATTTTTAAAAGGGAAATAGCCAAGCAGAGCAGGCATTCTAATAAATGCTGACACAAAGCCAAATGTTGGACTGTCCAAATCGGTCAGATCAGAGAAATGCATTAAAGAAATTAAATTTCATGAAAGCTTATTACGAGAGACAATTAGTGGGGAACAGGATCCTTATCAAATGGCAACTACATCTTCAAAATACAAGGGAGCGCTGACATTGGGGTGATTAGACCAGAGGCTGTGGGTTAGGCACTGTGTAATTAATTTATTCCAGAGCTTGCATTGAGAAATCAGATGGCAGTATATTAGAAACCCTGTAATTATAAAAGTATGGCTTACAAGACCATTTGCAGGAAGCCACTACTTTTATGGGATATCCTGTCTCTGTCACGTTGACCCACCCAGTCTGGTGCAAGATACTTCCCTACATGACCTCCCTGAGGAAGATGTTCTCTTTCTGCTTGGATATCTTCAGATCTTATTGGGATTCTGTGTTTAAAACACCGTCATGCAGTCCAATTAGAAGCACTTTGCCTTTGATGGGCTTGAATAGAGATATTTAACAGAAATACTTGTTTAGCACCAGTGGACATTCAGGCTTTTGCTGTGTGAATCCCTTTAGAGGTCTGGGGAGCAGCAGGAGGCTGTTGCTGAGTTCAAGTAGCTTATTTTTATCTGTACATGAGAGCTGTATTTAATTTCTATGCTGAAGAAGAGGCAAAGCACCACATACTTTGCTTCTGTTTCTGAATATAAAGATGGGAGGCAGGCTGCAAGTTTCTCCAGGCGTGTTGTGTTACTCATGCAAGAAGAGATGTGGGCAGTTCATGAGAGGAGGTGAAAGGGGTTATGTGCTTTTCCAGAACAGTCATTCCTAGGGCTTTTGGTTGCTTTGTTCAGAAAGTTTACATTTTTTCAGTCTGAATGCCACTTTCAACTCTTCCTTTCAAAGCAAGGGTTTTGCTAGCGGTAGCTTTCTTGGACTATACAGCGCAGGTGGCAAATGCATTGGCTGCCCATTTCTGTGTCTTACTGTTTCTGTTTGCAGACTGACTTTGTAATATATAACATAAAAGCAGTAGATCAGATGCACCTGATTAGAAAAAAATTTAATCTTTCCTAATGTCCTGTTTCTGGCAGTGATCAGAAGCGGAGCCTCAGGAATAAGGGAATAAGGCAAGCAGGTAGAGATATGTCCTCAAAATACTACCCCAGACTTCAAGAATTTGTTTCTTGGGCTTTTCCTGACCCAACACTGGTGTCTTGGTGTTTAATAACTAAGTAATCTCTTTAGTGACTTTTTTTCGTCTTGCCTGGAGGGAGTGAAGGGTTGACATAGTTGTGACTCTCCAAGGGACAGCTGGTGCTCCTGGGAATACGTGCAGCACCATGCACACAGTACTGTGTACAAAGCTCCCCTGCTCAGGAGGGGATGCCACTTCTGAAATCATCCAAGCCCCATCTTCCCGGAAGGTAAAGGACCACACCACCACCCACTGGTCTGAGCATCCTACCTGGTTTCTTCTGCAGGCCCAGCACGATGTGGTAGCGGTACTCATTGAGACACTCACCAAAGATTACAAGGTTCTGAAAGACACTGTTGGAGGTTTATGGGTTGTTTTAACAACCAAAGTCTTTTTCTGTGATGTTTCTCATGCACTGGTTGCAGCTGAAGAAAATTAGCCATGAAGACAACTTTGTTTTAGCTTATGATTAGTTTGATTTTTGAAGTAATCTCTATTCAATTGCCCTTCTGGGAATTTCTACGTTAAAACACAAATTGTTTCTTAAGAGTCTGAAGTTAAGAAGCTCTTCAGGTGTTTTTTTGGTAGAGGTGCTCACACACACTCTCGCTCACTCACTAGATTATGTGGCAAATTCCGATTTTTCGTATGGCAAGGTTTAGCTGATACACCACTGCTCGGGAAGGGACAACATGAATTAGCTGAATTATAAGGTGAGATATCTCTAAGTGCTGCAGAAAAGTGTTGCTCTGGGGAGCTTTCCCTCACATTTGAGAAGTGCAAGGCTCCTGTGATTGATGGAGCAGTGGCAGTGCTGTCCCACATCCTCTGCGGAAAGCCTGTTGGAGGCTGGTCCTGAGCACCCAAGCACCCGGCAGGTCGTATCCTAAATGAGCGGGGATAAAAAGCTTCCCACCCTGCACATGCCTGTACAGCACAAGAAAGTTATTTTAGAAGTGTTTTATAGTGGTTTTAAAGAACTGCCTTGGTTCCTTACCCTGCACATCACTGCCTGTTAAAGCTAGTTGCCTTAATTACCACAACTCCAACTCTGCAGGATTGAGAGGATATTAAAACTAAAATGTAAAACATCTCTCTGTCTTTATGTATCTATAGAGCTGGGCCCATGGGCAAGTCAGTTAACCTCTCTGCCTCATTTTCCTCATCTGTAAAATGAGACTAATAATCACATACATCACAAGAATATTCAGAGAATTAATGTGCTTTGAAGGTGAGAAGTGGGCTATGAATAGTGATCATAGTGAAATAGAAGGAAAAGAAAAGAAAACCTTCCTCAAACAAAGATTTGTTTATGATATCTCTTTTAATGGAAGTGCTGGCATGAGTTCCTGTTCACTGGGTTATGGAAATTTAGGACTGGAGAAAAGTTTCTAAAGGAGTCATTTAGTTAGTCTGCATTTGCCTTGATTTACCTCCTATGTTTTATGCTTCCAGCAACTCTGTACATCTTTGCAAGGGATTGGTTCCTGCGTTTTAAGTATTCTTTTTTGGAAGCAGAGGTGTCTGAGCATCAGGACATGCGCAGAAGGGGGTTTCCGAGGGCGTCTGTTTCAGTGGCCGTTGATGAGCCTTTATTCTGCAGTGGGCAGCATAATTACATTGCTACAAAGTGGAGCAAGGCAGCCTGTGCATCTGCTGTCCGCATCCACAGTCTCCTAATTGTGTCATTACCTGAAACCCCCCCACTGTGGAAAATCTTAAGTTTTTAGGAATCTTTACAACAGCCCCAAAAGAGCTTTATTGGACATTCCCATATAGTGATTTTTTTTTTTTTTTGTTGTGTGACGGTGTCTAGAACAAATGTCACAGATTTTGAGTATCTTAAGTATATTTTGATTTTGAGTATTAAGCAATATAAGGTCATTAGATGTACAGGGAACTGATGAAAGTACAAAATTTGAGGAGAATCTGCTGTCCTGCCCACAGGTTTCATGCTTGTGCCGTTTCCAGTTCATCACAGGAGGAGTTACAGGCAGAGCGTAAGTCTTCAGAGAACATAATTCTTCTATCTGTCTTTCTGAATACTACTCGTAGAAATACAGGCACAATTAGGTTAAGAGCACTGAACAAATGTCTCTAAAAGAAAGAAAAAAGGATGACTCATGCTATTTATTCTCCTACAGCATAAGTTTATATCCCTCTATCTGATAGCGACGTCAAAAATATGAATCACTTCTGCGTTAGCAAAAACCAAACTTTGGTGCTGCCGGCTGTACACTTACAGTCATGTCAAAATGAATCACCAACACAGGTTGTCTTTGTCATCTTGTAAAAATTATACCCATGCATTCTAGGCACTCCTCCATATTTGACATGAATATTCATTCACAATTAAATGAAGCCTAGTTTTGTAAGCAGAAAAAAAAAAAAAATAGTGTCACCATTGGTGTTTTGTGATGCGGCTACCGTGTTATGGCTTTGTGGTTGGCATTAGGCAGCAGAGCCGAGGGTGAAAGCGTGCGAAAAAGCTGCCAAAGGCGTTATGTGGCGTGCAAGCGTGACTGTGCTCTTAGTAGTGCTTTGCACTTTTACGCCACCTTTTTTTTTTAAAGATGATCTTGGAGTTTTACAGGCCTTGAAAAGGCTCTAAAAAAAAGGCAGCACAATGCCCTTGTGCGGCTGGATTAACTGAGGCACAAAGCAAGGTTATGAATTTCAGAAATGCTGAGCCTCCGCGAGTCTCTCGGACAATCAGGTCCAAATGACTTGTTTAGGGCATACCCTGAAATTCTGTAAGAGCTGGAAATAGAAATCCAGGAGTCCTGACCTCTATTCTTGATGTTAAACCCATAGCCACGTTTTTTCTCGCTACGTGTAGTAAAAGGACCTTCAACTGAAGAAAAGTGAAGCATCAGCAAAGTCTGTTCATAACTGGGATGGTTTGCTGAAGATGGCCATTAAAAGAGAGTTCTGAAGAGCATTGATCTGCCGCGTGTTGCTGGTGTGGACTGGAAGGTGTGTGGCAAACACCCTTGGAACGTGGCAAGCGCAGTCCCAAGGGCTTCCTGGGGGATGCTCCATCTCTTTTGGTGAGAAAATGAAAAGAAACTTCTCCATGAGCAGCAAGTCAGCGCGCAGGCTGGTGTTTCAGACACCGCGGTGTGCAGGGCTGCTCCTTATGAAGATGTCAGCCCGTCCACACTGTAAATTGGCACATTATATGCTTCATTAGGATACAATATCAGGATGGGGAACTGTACTGACAACAATATGGTCTGAGCATCTGCGCCGCAGCTAGAAAACGGCTGATGGTGGACATGTACCGCTTATGTCTGCAGCTAATTCTGGTCAAGGACTGGAAATAATTACGTAAACCGCATAGCTTTATATTGGGGAAAGGCGTTGCTGTTTGTGGTGTGTATTACCCACGGACATTTGATTTCTCTATTGGCTGATGCTGTGTGAAGGTTCCAGGTGGCAGCGGGAAATGTTGGATACGTATGATCTGGGATGCACGGAGGGGAGAAGTTGGAGAGGAGCTGCATTGGGAATAATATCTCCAACCTGAATTTCCTTGCACTGCTTCTGAACTGTAAGCAGGGTTTTGCATATTGGGCACTGGAAAGACTTCCCTCCATGGTCCTTAAAGTCTGATGTGCTGCCTCTGCCCACAGCAAAGCTGGACCTGAAGCTCCTGCAGATGTTTGTGAGCTAGCTCTGCTTGGCTTGTGCAGATCCCATGATCAGTGAGCATGGAGCTCAGTTTCTTCTAGGGGTTTTGGGCCGAGTGTGAAGCTAGGTCAGGTCTTCAAGTGACATACTGGCAGTGGTTGGGATATAAGCATGATCACGCTGAGCAGCATGTGCTCACATGGGATCCCTGTCTTGGTGCAAATCAGTGAGGGTTTTGCAAGGCTTGCCACATGCTGGAAGAGAAAAATGAATTTTTTTGTTTAAAGCTGAATTATCATCCTGTTTTCTGTTTTCTAAATCTTCCCTGTGAAGAAATAGGGGAAGGAAGAAATGCCTGTGCCATCAGCCAGTGCAAAACCCCAATAATCTTTTGATCGGCTTTGGCAGTCCATGCCGAGATGATTGCTGGCACGCCTGTTTCCTCATTTCAGCTCTCATGTGTAAACGAATCTGAGCTACGCAGTCGCAGGGTAGTTTACTTGGGGTTTTGGGAGTCCTACAGCTAATATCAAGGGGATTGCCATTATGCAGCTTGGAGGGGTTAATGCTGTTAGCAAGGGGAGAACATCGATTTTGCACCTTCTCCAAGGGAAGGAGAACTGAAAACCTGTGATTTTTGAACTGCTGGAAGCGGGGGTGAGGGGTGAGAACTGGTGAGCTGCGGAGACCGTCACACAAATATCAAAATGCCCAAGAATGGTTATCAATTGGAAACTATTATTTAATATGGCTTTTGAATTGCAGGAAAGCATTGCAAAACCCTGGACCCTTTGTATCATTAAGTGATAAGCTATTTTCTCAGCAATGCCACATGTCCAAAAAGGAATAAATCAAAGGTACAATTATTGTGATAATGGATAACGCTCAGCATCTGAAATGGATTTAGTAAAGCATTACTAAAAGAAAAAGAAATGAAAGGTGCAAATTAAATCTCCATAATGATGAAGGATTTGCATGATATCAAACACTAAGATACCCTATTAGCTGATAAATAACCCTTCTGCTGGTTACCTTCGGGAGCCATGTTTGCATTTTATGATAATTATTTCTTGTCTTGGGGCATTTACTAAGGAAAAAGCCCAGAAAGTTAGCAATAAATTTTTATAATTAAACTTCAAGATGAATTGAGACTTTGTAGACATAAATCTCTTCATTTGTGCCAAGCTGTAACATTTTGTTAGCACGATATCAACTAATTTGTGGAAATATTGCTAATTATGGACATTTTCATACAAATGAAACAAACAATACTGACAATAATGGAGCAAGTAGCATATTTTGATACCTCATGGATGTGACTATGTTATTAATGAAGACAACTTCAGTTAGTTTAAGAAAATGCCAGAGCCGTTTTTAATGAGACGAATGCAATACAAATGAAAGCTGAGGAATTAATATGACCATCATGATCCTGCTCCCCGCAAAAAGTGTGCTTGATCTGGATCCTCTGTCTTTAGGTGCTCTTAGATATGAGAGTGGGAGAGCAAAAGCCCTAACCCCAGTTCTTATACCGATTTGCTGCGTCAGGTCATGTAGCCCACGTGAGATATCTGGATTGATTTACCCAGTCTCTAGATTAAGTTTTGCTAAAGGGACAACGGCAAACAAGACAACAATAACTGCAGCTCCCTACGGAAGTCATCATCAGACCATTGATGAGGAGGTGCGTGAAGATATTTCAGGCCCCCTTCCTCCTACCCCTAAATTAGGATGTATTTACCCGCTGCAGGAGGTGAGGATGGATGTATTGATGGAGAGCCGTGCTACCACACTCCCCTTAAGTACCAAAGTCACCCTTCTACACTGTTTGGAAGCTGATTTGTAACCTCCACATCACCACAGCCTCCTAATTCACTCAGAGAATCTTCAAGGTTGGAAAAGATCTCTAAGATCACCGAGTCCAACCGTCAGCCCAACACCACCATGCCCACTAAACCATGTCCCTAAGCGCCTCAAAGGCAACGAGATTGCATTTCATAATCTAGAATCGCTCCTTGTATAGCACAGAAGTTGTTGGGGACATCAGTGTCCTCCTAACCAGCAGACTAGAAAAAAACAGGTATACCTACTGGAGAAGGCTTTGGGTTTCTGACAACAAAAGGGAGGTTCAAACATTCATCAAAAAATAACGTACCTATTCATCTCCTGAACGCATAGACCAAGGTAATTTGTCAGACTTGCCCTGGCGTAGGACCATGCCTGTGATATATTTGACAGGTTGGTTTGGTTTTGACAAAGTTGAAGAAGTCAACTGGGATAACCAGGTTGATGTCGTAAGACTCGGCCTTAATGATGAATGCGATGAATTGTTCAAAACAGAGAGGTAAGGATTTGAGGGGATTTGTATCGATCAGGAAAGATCAGAACAAAAAGGATGAGTTGGAGGGTTCATTTTTTTCCTACCCAAAAAGAAACAGCCGGTTATAAATAGATTCTGCAGTTTAAAGAAATAAAAGGGAGTAAAGTCTTTTGATTAACTTTAAATCCTGACAAATGGAGAAGTGCTCGCAGCATTGACAAGCCGAGAAAGGCAAAACGTTTTTTTCTCTCTGTTGCTCGGCGTTCGGGGGAAGCGGGGTTCAGGGGAAAGGAGGGTTACTGCTGCTGCGGGGGAGCAAAAGCCAAACTGCTGCTCCTCAGCCCGGCTCACGGGGGTCCCCGTCGGCTTGAACCCCCTCTGAGCTTTAGGATCCAGATGCATTTGCTTTTCACGGGCTTTCCTTCTGCTCCTGGAGTCTCTTCTGTGCCACCCAGTGCTCTGGCCCTGTGACACCTGCCTTGGATTACTCAGTGAAGTGTGTAATTATTTCAGCGTACCCAGGTAGTTGTTACTGGAAAACAGGAGCCGAGTGAACGATTTACATGGTATTTAGCTGTTTTTCTGGTTTTGTTACTGTTCCCTGGCTAACGTGTTGGCATAGCAAAAGGAAACATCCTTTGGACTGGTACAGGGAAGGTGTGTGAGCATCCTGTGGTGGGCAGGTTGGGTGCATCCCTGTTGCTCCATGTGGACCTGGGGATCAGTCTCCTTTAGTGCTTTCATTCAGCAGAAGGAATTTGTCCCAGAGCATAGGATGTGTCTGGCTGAACCGTAGGCTGCAGACTTCCCCGCCACCCCGAGACGGCCCCAGTGGCAGAGAATAGGTGTTTTTGGATTACGGTTCACCTGATCCGCTTTGGATGTCTGCTCCAGGTAGAGACGGACCCTGTGCTGGAAGGGACTCATTCCTCCCACGCTGCTGGAGTCTCGCTGCCTGGCTCAGCCCACACGGTAGCTGTCTCCATCTGGCTGAAGGGATCCCACAGAGACCCTCCCTCCTTCTGAAAACAAGGTACGTTGGGGTTTTTAGATATATTGGGATTTTTTAGCATTGTTTGCATGTGGTCTAGTGGGGAGGTCCTGCTTAACAACAGATTGCAACATATGGTTTTATTAAAAAAAAAAAAAGCCTGTTTATAGCTTAAAGTAAAGGCAATAAATTTCTGGTTGTTGGATTGAGTTTGTGTCAATATGGAAGAGACTTCATGTGATACAATAAAAGTGATACCATGGCTAAACATAACTGTAGGGAAGTCTCATTCCTGCAGGGTTTAGGTAGGGTGTCAGTACTCTGGGAGTGATTAAATCCCAATATTCAATGGTGGCTTAAGGAGCACTTGATTTTTTTGGGTGCCTGAAGCACTTCAGGTTTCTCTTTTGGGACTGCTCAATTGGGATAAGGCATGTGCTTTGTGTTGTTGAAACTAAAGCTCAGGATGGCCAAAACAAGGAGACACCCCCCCCAAAGAGAAACATCTGAAAGTGATTGCCACACAGCCGTGCAGGGATGGTGTGATCCTTCCCTGGCACCCTGCGCTGGTCTGGCACAGTGAGAGTGTGATGGTCCCGTCGTTAGCCGAGCGCCCAGGGTGTCACAGGCTTTCTGCACAGACTTTAACATTAAACCAAAAAAAAAAAAAAAGAAAAAAAAGAAAAGGAAAGGAAAAAAAAGAGAAAACCAGAAAAAGTAAACCAAAATAAAACAAAAGCTTCTTTCAGCTCTGTGGCATCTTCCTACGATGGGGATAGGGACTGTGCAGCAGAGGAGCAGGCGACAACAGATTGTCTGAGAGTTTGTGTGTCTGGAGGTAGAGAAGGAGATCGGTTGGAGAAGAGAAATGCAGAGATGACAGCTGGTTAGGGCTTTTGAAAGAGGATCTCAAAATATGCCCAGTGTCCTTAGTAGGAGGCACGTAGCCACAAACACAAAGTGAGCGGCTGGCATAGTCCCTGCAGTGATTCAGCTCAGCAAAACGCAGCCAAAAAAGGGGAAAAACAAAAGGCACTGCAAGGAGTTCAGAGAAAGTCCAGTGAAATTTGGAATGGAAAGAAGATGATAATGCAGCAAATCCTGCGGCAAACAAAGCAATTAAATGTCATTTATGGCAATGTAAAAATAGTGTTTCATTTAGCAAAGACCAGCTGTAGAATATCCTGTACAGCCAAAGGTAGTTCTGCTGCTTGGGGTTGCTTTGCAATCATTTTCCTCGTTTTTGTCTGAGTGTTTTAATTAACCTTTTGTGCCCTGATCCCACATCCACTCTTCATCTGTAGCTGTGCTCATATGGAGTTATGATCCTGATTAGCAGTGAAAAGCAGAACTGGAAGGGAGAGGTTTCCAATTAGTCTCTGTCTCCACACAAGCGAACTCCTTTGCTAGCTATCCGTTGTTTGCCATAACATTAAATTGTTTCTTTTTAATTTAAGGAATGAAGATAAGACCTCTCCCTGTGAATTTGTAAAGGCTCATTTACAGAAAGGTTTAGTAAAATAATACATGATCTATGGAATAAAAGTAATGATTTAATTCCAATGAGCAGCGTGACAAGACAGTACAACACGGATGCTTTTCCACCATGTATTTTAAATTACTCCCTTCCAACACCATAGTACTTTTACTCCTCGGTTTGTTATTTGAAATTGCAGGTACTTAATGCCCGGCAATAACGCCTGGCTGCTGCCAGAGTACACTGGGAGAGCGCGCGTGGCTGCAGACCGGAGCACGGCCAAGGTGTGCTGGCGCATAAACCGCGAGGGTGGCGAGACCTTGGTCTGACTCTCGGGTGCCTCAGACTGTGAATTCGAAGGAAATAAAAACCTGCTTAAGCAGTCTGCAGGGTTAGATCTTACAAAGCAAAAGTGAAAGTATGAACAGGGCGATGAGGCTGGACATGCTTAACAGTGACAAATAACAAGGATTTTTTTTTTTTTTGCTAATGTAGCTTGTTTCCTCCGAGTTCAAGGTGACATCACTATGTAACTCTCAGGAACAGCAGGTAAACAAATCCTCTGGGCTTTTAACAGATAATTTTTGAATGATTCATCATCTGGCCTTGTGGCTCAGGGCTTCTTTTACTTTTTGCCTCGTGGTTCCTCTTAGTCAGATCTCTGATCCCTTAGAAATCTGTCCCCTGGATACTTACATCGTCTTCGTTATGTGGGAGGCAGCTCTGTGGTCTGCTATCCTTGGAAAATGAAATTCCTACACTCACCTGCTGTAGCTGCATCCTCATTAAGGTTACCCAGAAGAGCCTTGGCTTTGTAGCCACCTACCCAATTCATTTGGAGCAATGTTCAGTTTTGGTTGCAAATTTCTTCTCCTAATCACCAGGCAAGCATGGCCCCGTTCCCAGTCAAGAATATAATTACTGCTTCACAGGCAATAGCCTACTAAGCTGAAGTTTCACCAGCGACTCCCAGCATACAACAGTATAAAAGTATTTTCCCAGTGAAACCTGCTTCCCTGTGCCGCAAGCACTGGGGCCCCCAAGAGCCAAAGAGGTGCTCGGGTGATTTCCCATCGTCCGTGCAAGTGCCTGGGCTCCCTCTGCACTGACCTGGCGTGAACGTGGGGTGCTTGCTTGCAGGCTAGAGGAGCCAGCTCGAGGAGGCCAGAGGGGTCAGGAGAGCTGAAAAGGGCAGGACCTATAAAAGGGGCTCTGTGGTGAGGAGCAAGGCAGGAATCGATGTCTAAGATGGACCAAGCAACTTAGGAAGGGATCACTGTGATTTCTCCCCTACATTTGCCTGTAGAGAGGGGAAAGAACTCCCTCCCCTTCCCCCCATCCGCACCCTGTAGTTATCCGAGTTATTTTCTGCTGAGGCTCAGGCTCAGGTTTACTCAGAGCCTTGTATGAGCAGTCTTTCCACTTGGGCACTCCATCATGCAGAAATGTTTGGCAGTCTCTTATGCCTTCGCTAGTTTTTGTTTGTTTTTTAGACCAATGTTTTCTGTTCCACGCTGCTGAGCACAGAGCGTCCCTTTTGGGTTATTCCTTCCTGGTATTTAAGCTCTAGGACAAGAGCCAGAAGTCAAGAGAGTGGGCGGACCAAGAGCTCTTAAACATAAGCATCCCAATCCTGATGGGAAACTCATAGCAAGAGCTCAGGGCAAGTGTAATAGCAAGAGTGCAGCCCTTCCCTGTAACGTCAGCGATGTTTCTGGCTGCTGCTTTGGACCTGCTCTGTGGCCATTTCCACCACGTTCAGAAAAAACCTGCCTTTTGATCTATTGATTTTTGCTTCTTTCTGTAGAAGAAAGAGGCCATGGACTTGCACTCACAAATTTTGCATTGAGGCCGTATTTTCCCGCAGACCTGCTGTGTGGTTTTTGGAAAGGTTGGCACTTCTGACTTCCAGGCTTTCATGCTTGAGGAATTATTGCCTCTTGTGAGTTGTCCACAGCCCCAAACACTGATTTACACTGATTTCCCCTCAATTTGCAGCTTTAGTGTCCATCTTTGGGTCTTGCTGTTTAGTCAAGGACCCACGGTCAGGAGCTGCCTCCCCTCGTTGGTGTGAGTGGATCAGGAAGGAGTTGCCTTTCAGCCTCCCCTTGCACCAAAGCATTTAGTGACCTCCAGGTGCCTAAATGGGGCTGGGACTGCCTTCTGGGTCTGGGACTGCCCTCTGGGGCTGGGACTGCCTTCTATCATCCCATCCACAACCCAGGGGAGGTGTGTGAGACTGAGCTAAGCTTGGTTTGGTCCATCCTGCAGGCAGAGAAGCTCAAGGAAGGAGCATGGAGGGTGGTGGAGTAATCTTATTCCATCTGAATGGAGTGCAGGGAACATGGGGCTGCCTCCACCCCTCAAGTGACAGCGAGGCAGGGCCGTGGACACCAGTGTCCTTTGGGCACTGGTCCTTGCACTGTTCACACCCAGCTCCCCACCTCTGCATGGGGCAATCACCCAACCTGTGCCAGTACAAGTCCTTGCAGCAATAACCTCCCCATTTTTCCCCCTCTCATTGCCCACACCGATGCTCTGGGTATGGCGTTGGCACAGGCAGAGCATCCTCTGCGTTTCCCCAATGCTTTGGTGCACAGTGAAGGACCAGAGGAAGGTTTATAAAAACACTCTCCTCCAGCCTATCCTGTCCCACATGTACAGTCAGTGCCTGTAAAATTGTGCTGCATCAGAAAGATTTTCCTGCTGCAAACCCATTTATTCCTCTTGCTTTTTGGCTCCCAGAGAGGTTTTGTGCAGCATTCCCAGCCTGCTTCCACTCAGGTGGCTGAGCCAGTCTGCAGCTTGCAGAGCCATTCCTAATTCTATTTATTTCTTTATTTTTGTAAAAAATGTATTTATTCTGTTGGGGGATGTCATCATTTTTCTACGTTCACCCTGGCATTTTGTGCATTACCTCTGGAGTTTGCCCACGGAAAGAGTTAAACAGCTGAGTCTCCGTAAAAAAAAAAAAGAACACTAAACAAACTTTGAATCAGATAAATGGGGATGCTGTGCTGTGCATCGGTCCTGCTCTCATAATACACTCTCCTGATTTATTCAGTTCCAACTCCATCCTTGAAGGAGACCACCTACTTAATTCAAATCCTCTGGGGGAGTTCTCAGCCTGATGAACAGGGCAGCAGGATTAATGAAGAGTAATGGCTGGGAAGGCAAACCAGGAGCAGAAGCTCATGTGGCTAAGGCTCACAATTATGTTGCTTTTAGATATAACATCTGTGGCTGGTTCACATGTTTGCAGCAAAGAGAAGGCTGAAGAGAGCTGAAGTGCCTTTCTGAATATAAAAGGGTCAGGACCCCCAGCTGGGGTCAGCCCTCTCCCCTGCGGAGATGCAGTTCTGCACTAAAAACCTCCATGGCATTTTACAAGTCTCCCCTAAACTGTTTTTGATCAGAGATTTTATCTTGTTTGCACACGAAGCCTTTCTTAATCTGCAAACCCCTCTCAGTCCTCCTGGCTGTTCCAAAAATAGCCTTGTCCTTACGCATCTCCTTCCCATCAGCGCTGCTGGTGGCCCTGGTCACGGCATCATCTTCAGAGCTGCAGGGCACGTGGCAGCCTGGAAAGGGGACGTGATGGTCCGTTCCCAACCCCTGGGCTGCAGCAGCTTCACCGAACCCCAACTGTCCCAAGACCCCGAGCTTTAACAGGGCTCCGAACCCAACCCTTCACGCTGTCACCACTGGTCCTGCTTGTTTCCAGATCTGTGTTTTACTCCACTTGGTTGGGTGATGGAGCTCGGTTTTATGCTGCTAAGCACTCCCATTCGGAGACCAAGGACCTCCTCACAGCTGGATGCTGATTTTCCTGAAGAATCTTCTGCACTAAATACGTGGCCTGGATGGCAGGAAAATTCAGTGATTTTGATGGTCTCTTTCAGCCCTTTTCCCTATTTTCAGCTAAAGAAAGAAGTTCATGTTCTGTTGGAGAAGCTTTTGGTCTGCTTTGTACCATCTCTGGTGCCACTTCACTCAGGTCTGGCTTTAGGCAGCTCCAGAAAATAGGTTGATCTTAACTGGGCCACGTTGGCAGAAATGAGGTGGTCCGATATGATAAAACATAGGCAAGAGGGTTTGCCTTCATGTGTTTGGCACCTGAGTGAGCCTCTGGGAGCGTGGAAACAGAAATCCGGCTGTGTAGTAGGGTAGTAAGGCATAAAATACAGCAGCATAAAATATAAACTCCCCACATTTTCTCTAATCTTATCTCTGGCACTTGCTTCTTCAGCATTTCTCTCAAAAAATGGTCTTGTATGTGACCCTCACTTCCTTTATTTGCGTTAATCAATAGGGTAGCTATAGTACATTCTGCACCATACATATATTTCTTATAATACAGCAATTATAAAGGAAGGCGAGGGTCTCCACCCCGTGCGTTGGGCTCGTTGGTGTATAAGCCAAATTTGGTCCATGCTGACGATGATTGCTCCTGTGAGAAGGATAAGCAATCCTCCGATGGTTGACACAATCTCCAGGGGAGGTGTGCTGGTATCATTCCCCGTATTGTTCCTGGAAAGCGAAAACAATACAAGTCTCGGTGGGTTTTTTCCAGATGGGTTAATCCTTAGTGGCTCAACTTGTTTAACTGCTCGGACTGAAGACAAAAGTCTCTTTTCCCACTCAGAATATCTTTGTTCTCTCTCTTTAAATGCAGTCGAGTTAAACATTAAAAGCCTTTTTGGCTTTTGGCCTGGTCTGGAATAGATTGCGATAAGTACCATGTTCTGCAAAACCCCATTCTGCTATAATAGGGTCGTGGGGGTGTACTGGTCCCAGTGACTGATACGTTTTTAATTCCTGTATTGGAGTTTTGACTGCCTCTTCATGTTCTGGGTTCCATTTTCATGGTTTTCCCTTTTGTAAAAGTGAGTACAATGGGTGAGCAATGATAGAAAATCCAGATACATGTTTCCTCCAGTATCCTAAAGTACCCATAAGTTTTTGTAATTCTTTCCTAGGCTGGGGCATCTGTAATTGTTCTATTTTACTTAAGGTGTCCGGTGGAATTGCTGCACTACCTGCAATCCACCAAGTACCTAAAAATTTTACTTCTCTACTTGGTTCCTGACATTTTTCAGGTGGAACTTCAACTTCTGCTTGCCACGCTGCTGCTGCCGCTTCCCCCACCTTTGCGGGGCGGTCCCTCCGATTAGAATATCATCTATATATTTGTACGGTTTCACATCTTGAGGGAATGAGACTGTAAAAGTTCAGCAAGCGCAGCATGAGCAATCGTGGGGTGAATGTTTATACCCCTGTGGGAATCTGTTAAAGGTGTATTGCATACCTTTCCAAGTAAAAGCAAATTTTTCTTTATCCTTTTCCTGCAAAGGGACCATAAAGAACATATCTCCGACCTCTAGCGCTGCCATCCATGGGTGCGCGGCTGCTTGTAGCGTGGCTGTTAAAGTTGCAATATCAGGTACTGCAGCCGTTAGCGGGGCTGCGTTGGCATTTAGGTGCTGATAATCGATTGCCAGACGCCATCTCCCATCTGGCTTTCATACTGGCCAGAGGGTGAATTTTGTGGGGAGTGGGTTCTGGAAATAATGTGCTGTTTTTCCAGACCTGCTGTTACATCAGAAATTCTATTTTGTGCTGCAGCAGAAATCGGATGCTGCGGGACATTGGTGATTTTTGAATCAGGGAGCGCGGGGGCTGCGCGGAGTACACGCACTACAGCCTCCCCATTCCTGTCAGGGTTAGGGTCGACATTTGAACCGAAGGACCACATGTTGCCGTCTGGCCATTCAAAACATCAAACCCCAAAATATTTCCATTGTGATCTTTTACTGCAAAGCGAGTAGACGACATGAGCTTCTCGCCTGGGAGCCAAAAATTAACTTTTGCAGTTTGGCATATAGCTCTGTTCACTCCGGTTATTTTAACTCTTTGCCATCCAGGTCGTGCACCCAGCATCTCGGCATCCTGCTGTGTTAATACTGAGATTTGTGTTCCCATATCTATTAGGAATTTTACCAGTTGTCGTCGAGGACCAACTGGAATCAAAATACATGGGCCATTATTATTTACACATTGATAGGATTCCACTTGCCAGACAGGCAGGCCCAGTTGCTGTCCTGGCATTACTTGTTTTTTGGCCTCATGCTTTGCAATTCATCCCTAAGGGGGAGGAAAGGTTTATCGCTCTTTCTTGGAGCTGCCGATGGCACCAGAGCATTTGGAGTACGCTCTCTCCTTTTGCCATCATCGCATTTCTGGAACACTTGAATTAGACTCAGGATAACGTCAGTATAATGTCCCTGAATTGCGGCTCTGGGAATGCCTAGTGCCAACACTTTCCTCCACAGTTCATTTCTCCACTCCCAAGACTCTGCTCGTCGGTCTTTAGGTGTGTTTTCCTTAAGTCTAGTTCCTGTTCCCTGTGGGGGTGTTTGTTTTATTGGTCTCACTCGATGATCTCCTATTTGGGGTCTTGGGTCTGATTTTTCAGCTAATGGATTGTCCCACCCCATTTCATGGGCATCATTTACAAAGTCATACATTAATTCTGCCCAGGTAGGGAGTTGGTTTCGGGGATCATTAGCACCTAATCCCTCATTGTGTTCTGTGTCGCTCTTAATTTCATCCTGTTTTGCAATTAAGTAGGGTATAAGAACTGCCGGCGCTCCTCTAAATAGTAGTTTTAGCATCGCATAATCAATCGTAGCAGATATTGGGATATCATTGGATTCTCGTTTATGCATGGCTTGTATGCAGGCAGCTTTTGTGATGGCTGTAGAGAGCTCGTTAAGAGATCTTAAGGGGATTATGGAGGGTTCACCTCCCTCCATAACATCTATTCCCCCAGCCCAATAAGCTACCCTGCTGGTGTTAGAAAGGGATCCATATGCCGGGTCAGGTCCTAAATTTAAGAGAACTCCTGGACCCCCATAGCCGTTTGCTTCGTCTCCACTCAGCATTATTCAGTCGCCGCCACTTAGGCAGACTCGCCACAAATACTCTGTTTCAGTTTCACCCGGCTTTCTGCCGTATTTTTCTTGCAAATTTGCCAATTGTGATTCGCACAGTATATCATGGAGCACCACCCCGAGGTCCTTCAGACTGTTCTGTTTTGATGATGGGTCTGGCTTCATATTCAGGGGGATTTGAGGGAAACAAAGAATCATTCTCCCCCAGTTCGTTATCGTTGGGGTCACCCCGTATGTTCCCATCCCATTCTTCAGGAGATACAATTAACTTCCTAATTGGTACAATGTCAGGGGGATGGGGAGCCTGCATAAGCATCATTTTGACCTTTTCGTCCAACTTTTGTTTTTTCTCCTTCTCTTCCTGTAACTGTTTCTGCAGCTGCTCAGTTTTCAAAGACACTATTAATTCAGCTGCCTCTGTGCCTTGTATTTCTTCTTTTAGGTCCTGCTCTCTTTTATTGTTATTCTTCCTATCATGATAAGCAGCTTCTAAACAGGTACCTAGCATTTTGCAAATAATTCCTCTACCTTTTCCATCCTTTATATGCCCCCTGGCCGCCACCTTTAGCTGTTATTCCACAGCTTCCCAATCACACCAATTATCATGAGCCCATTCTGGGAATTTGGACTCGGACTTACTACATGCTTCCGTAAGTAATCAGTGATACTACTTGCCAACCTGCCGACGACACCAATTTGTCGCGGATGAGAGATTTAGATCACTTAAAGAATCACCGTCAAAGGTATTAGTAAAAGTGATTTTAATATGATGTTGTAAAAGTGCGACTTAACAAAGTTCTACAGCAAGGTTCACTCTATTAATTACTGCATGGAAGAAACATACAAAGGAAAATTGAGTTACACTCGCGTTGGAATGATTCACAGAGAGACCTGGAATGCAAAAGGGTAAGTAGGGCCCTCCCGTTGAGTCACGAAGTTCAGAGTGGACCCCCTTGCTTTCTAAACTCCTCCTCAGAGAGGAGTCTAGGTGCGGTTAGGTCCAAACTTAGTCTCAGACTTGGTCAATGATTTATGTCTAAGGGATTATACATGCAAAATTTATGTAATGTTTCATTAGCATCAATTCAGCATGCAATCAAAGTTACCAAGACAAAACCAAAGTCTCCATACTACAAGGTTATATCAGTCAAAGATCTGCCGTTGGTGAAAGGTCTCTCTGCCTCGAGGAGCAACCTTGAGGGGTGTCCCAGCTCGAGGGGAGGTCACCGCCACGCAGCCACGCTGCCTGGCAGGGAGAGCTCAAAGAAGGCTCACCTGGGCTGTCATACTTATGGGATAAGGTGATTGGCTCGTGGGCAAATTGCTTGCGATGGGAAAGGGGTGCATGCGACTCCTTGTACCCACAGTTCCTTGATAAAAGTGTCTTGGAAAAGCCACCCGCTATTCATGTGTTAATGGCACGATGGGTGTTCCAAGCTCGTATGCACCGATGCTGACTGTGTCACTCTGCTCCTGTGTGGGTTTTCAGAGAACAGATTGGAACCAGAGGAGTTCACGGCCCGGCTACGGCTCAGGACTTAGCCTCTACCTGCACCAAAGCGCAGCCTGTCTGGTCAAGGGGTTGAGCGCACCCATCACAGACTGTAATGAAAAGTCTTGCAGGAACATGAATATTTTAAAGTTTTATTCTTCTTGTGAAATAAAATTTAGAAAGAAAGAAATAGAAAAAGAGAGAGAGCAAAGACCTCACCTATAGACCTGTTACCTATAGACCTGTTATTTAAGTCTGCATGGTTTTATGGGCAACCTTCCCTTTCAGCCTGAGAAACAATTCCTGATGGACAGAGTCCTGACTTAGGACTTAAGAAACCTTGATTCCCTCCTGACCTCCAGCCTTCTGGCTATTTAATTATGCCTGGCTCGGTTTCCCATATGTAACATAGGGATAAGAGTTATTAATTTCACTCGTAAAGAATTTACCGTTGGGGGATGCATAAGACAGGGATTTATAACTTTAAATAAATTGAACTGCAGCCAAGTTTTGCATTGCTGCTGTAATTGTCCTTAGTTTTATTTTTTTACGCCATACTAAGAGCTTGTTAGTACTGCTTTGACATCTATGCTATTAAGTACAAGAGAAATAATTGATTGCTTTTATTTAGACCTGCTCCTCACACAGATGATTTTCCTTAGACTGTGTTTCAGCGCAGTGCATTAAAAAGCTGGATTTCCAGAAACTTTTTCTTTCATGGGAATAATTTTTCAAGAGAACACCAGGCCCACGGTGGTAGATGAGTGAAGCTGAGTGAGCTGCTGCTGGTGAGCAGGGCTGGCAGTTTTCTGATGGAGGATTTTCTGATGCTGTGTTTTTAAATTCTTATTCTGTGAGAGTGCCTAAGGGCATCATCAGGATGTTTTACTTCAACTTTGTTATTTTAACTCTTCAGGGATGCTGTGTGTTTTATAAAAGCCAAAATGATAAAGCCAGGGCAAAAAGCAGAATGAAATGAAACTTTAAAAATTTTGACCTACAAGAAATGTTCTGACACCATAAAAAATGAAGGCGTAAGGACAATACCAAACTGTTTTCAGAGTATTTAATTTCACTGTAACGTTGAGATTCTGACTTATTATTCCAATTTGAGTGGCAACTTAATGGTGAATTATTTGACTTTCTCATAGCAGGAAACATAATATCAGCTGTAGCTCTGTATGTTTTTGTAAACTGGACCTATAGCCCAATTTTTAGCAATCTATTCATATTGGTGCCCACCCCCTCTCTGCAAATCACTTGTAAGAGTGCAGATAGAGATTTAGAATAATCACAGAAATAATATCCTGGGTGCTTTGATCACAGATAGACAGAGACTTTGGCTGCTGAACTCCAGCAGCCTGCCTCTGATTTCAGTGTCGTCGTAAATGAAAGGACAAGCAGGTTAATTACTCTTGAGGATAAAAATCTATTGATAATTGGGATCATTTCTTGCTATGGATGTCAAAGCCTTGCAAACACCCAGATGCATGTGCAGAGAGGGATGGTGGTAAGAAGAGCCATATTGCTCATGAACTATGTTTGATGGAAAGTTGAGATAACCTTCTGCTTCTCTGCAAAACACTGAATTTAATCCTACTTTATGTATAGTTATTTTTCTTTCCTGCATAGTGTTCGTATACGCGGCCATTTTTGGCTAGAAGCTGACCACATACTTTAATTAGTGAGCAAGACCAAGTGCTGAAGCAGAGGTTTATTGGGGTGAAATGCTCCTCTGACCCATCCCGGAGGAGATGATCTGGAAAACAATGTAATTGTGAAGAACAGTTTCCTTCTCCCTCTCCTTGTCCCTGTGGCACACAGGGAAGATGATCCATAATCTCTGCGGCAGGCCGTTTCAGTTAACGAGGTCTAGCGTGAAGGTCTGCAGGTAAATCATCCATGCTCAGGGACGTTTGACTTTGATAAGACTTATCAGGGAGCACCTGATGTCCTGAGCAGATTCACTGTGCGCTGTGGGTTTGCAAAGGCCCTGCTATCAGCGGCACGTGGGAAGGTCTGCGGTGCAGAGCCACTCTTGAGGCTTGCACGGGATGAGGGTGGATGCTGCTGAGTCGTGAGTCTTTTAGCTGCAGCTGCTGGACACATAATTTTGGGTCAAGGGAGGGAGCAGCCTGGCTTGGCTCTCCTCTGCCAGAAGATCCCGTGCATCCCTCTTTTTCCCTGCCTCTGCTGTAGCCCTTGCCCAAAGCCATCCTTCCCATGGGTGAGATTTCTTCCAGTGTCTTCCTTCATTTATTCTTATCCCAGACTCTTTTCCGTGGAATTAGCATTCCGCTTTTTCTGCCCAGAAACCCTCGAACATCATGTCCAAACAACTAAACTAAAAAAAAAAATCACCTTGTTATGTACCCAAGTGGAGAGGAAAATTCATGTTCTGCCTTTTCTAACACAAGAAGGAAAGTATCACGGAATTTTCTGGCATTTGGAGAATGAGGTTTGCGTCAATTGCATAGGTCTTGTGCTTAATCTTACGTTTGGTCTTACAGAAAACAAACTCCACCAGCCCAAATATTAGATTGCCAAAAATATTCTAAAAATGCCCTCTTTTGTGCATGTGTTTCACATGGATGTGTTCATGTAAAGATATTTATTTGCTAAGAAAGAAGTGATTGCAAGTTAGATTTTTGTCTTGCATTTCATTTTCATTTCTTGAATGAGCAGTGATTCATTTAATTAGTTATGATTGATCATATGCATATTCTCAAACATACAAATACGTGCCAATATATACATAAGAAGTTGTGCCTATGTGCCCCTGCTTTGCTTTGTAACTAAGGGAGTTAAGAGCCAACGAAAGAAACTATGAATAGCAAGAAAAGAAAACTAAAGAACAGATATCTGAAATATTCTCCTTTTGTACCTAGGTCACTAACTTAATTTTCTCCTCCAATTGAATAGATTTTAATTTCTAGGAAGTCTTACAGATATCTTGAATCTTTGTCAAATTATCATTATGTTGATTTATTAGCTTCACAAAAAACATTAGCTCCACCACACAGAGAAACCAATCATTTCTAATGGAAACCTTTAAACAATTCTTCCTGTTCAAAAGGGAGACTGTAATATACAGCATTGAGTCTAATTTTCATTAATTTGTGCCTGAGCAAAGAGAACTTTTTTTATGGAGTAGGAGACTCACTTTATAATCTGCACAAAAACTGAAGTCATTTGGAGAGATGAGGAGCCAATGCCAATGCACTTTCACTTGAGGAGAGGTGAAATATCCTTGAACTCTCTTCTTTTTTTTTTTCTGTCAATGCCTATCATGCCCTAAAGACATAAGGTGATCCTGAACCGGGTTTGGAGAATGATACGCTGGCTCGGCTCCTCCAGAGTTGGGAGCATTAGTCGTTTGGCAGTGGCGTGGGGTGTGATGGGCCCAAGGTCTGGCGATTTGGATGAGAAGAGTGAGAAGAGTGAGAAACCGAAGGCTTGTCCCTGATCCTGAACCCAAAAATACACTTTGGGTTTGCACAAGATAAAACCTTGACGGATGGGGAGGTATGAGCTGCTCTCCGGGTGGCTCTAGAGCCTGGCAAGGACCTGCCAGTCAAGTTGGTTAAGAAATATGCTGCATGGTGGTGGTCCCCTGCCTGTGAAGGGCAGCCTGATGTCCCCCAGTGCAGCACGTACAAGAGCAATTAAGCTCATGCAGTTATTGAAATTGCTAAGTGTTGCCCCACCCGGGCAGTTACAGGCTTCCTGTTACTTAAATAAAACACTGGTGATGTTATACCTGACCCCAGCTAGTTCAGCTTCATAAATGAAAGGTGTTGGCTTGCAAAGATAAGATGGGTCCAGCAGCGTGGATCCCACATTATGAGGGTGGATGCTCCCTTCTCCCAAAGGCCAAGTGCCTTTCACAGACCCCTGGTCTTGGGTACCAACTTGGGCACCATCAGCCTGCGCGCCTTGGTGCTGCCATCTGCCTCCCAAACCCCTGGCACTTTCTGTTGGTAAAAACTAGGGTAACACATTAATTCATACCCCACTTTGCTTTTTCATTCCCTGCGGGGCAGCATCTGAAAATGCAGATCACTTATCTGTCATCCTTCAAGGAAAATATTTCTATTGTGATTGAGCATCTGTTACAGGTTTATAAATTGCACACCTTGTTTGGAGCGTAGCTTGCTGTAATGACTTTATTTGATGTGAGGTTATCAATATAAGAAGTGATATTTCTTGTGTTGCAATACATTCATCGTTATGGAGCATGCTTGCAGCGCGGTAGGTAGCAACTCTGACATATTCAAACTGTGCAAAGGTCACATTGGCAACTTCTATTTTGTAAAGTATGTGACACGTATTTGCTATAAATACCCAGATTTGTTTCCTACTTATAAAAAGTCTCTGAAAATTTACAAAATAGCTAAAATTAGGAATAATTGAATTAATATGTACCTTTTCCTAGCCTTCCTTCTTTCCTGTCTTCCTGGAAAGATTTAAAACCCAAAGTACCTTCTGGCTATTAGTTCCTGCTGTTTCAGGTTTGAATCTTCTGTGTAAATATTTCATGGTTTGTCTTTGCAATATGTATTTTTCAAAAAAGTCCTTCATTAAAATTTAAATTGCAGTCCTGAGTACAGTTTACTTTGCATATTTGGCATACACTATACTCTATTTAACATGGTTTGTGCAGGCTGTTTCTCTGCTTTTAGGATATTGAACGAGGATGTATATGGAAAGTGATTATTCCTCATTTGCCAACTGCAGAATTTTTATAAATTCTTTCCAAGCATCCAGCTTTTGACACAGCTGCAGACAACAGCTTTTGCACAATAGACAGGTTTTAATTCATTGTTACATTTCAAATTGTTCCTGTGAATTTAGTAAACCTAGGAGGAGGGTTGGAGCTGTTGAGTTTTATGCCATACTTCCTTTTTTCTTTTTTTTTTTTTTTTTTTTTTAAATGTAAGTAATATCCCTTCTTTTAACAACTAAGTCAAGTCTAGGGTAATACCAGGTAGCATATTTTCTCTTATTGTCCCAGACAGCATATAATAAATAAATAAAGTCCCTTTCCAATTCTTTTACCTTAACCGAAAAAGCAATCTGCTATAAATGATACCTGTAGCCAGGTATTGCACAGCTCCTGGCTTCATAAAGACCTTGATACTTAGTAAGGCAGAAGGAGAAAATAAAGCAGCACTTTTGAATGTGAAATAATCCTATTTTGGAAGAATTCTTTTGTTTAATAGCCCATATACTTTCATTAAGCATAATTCCATCACTCAGTTTCTGCTGTCAATGAGATAATCCTGTGTGGCTTCTGGAGTTCAATTGCAGCAAAGTAGAGAGCTAAAAAATATATGCTTTCCATTGGTATTACTGCAAAGAGGCAAACACAGCTGCATTTCCACTCAGAGATCCTGAGTGACATCAATCTTCTCGTGAAGCAGCAAACCTCTTCCCAGTACAGGGGCCAGCAGCCATCTGGATGTCTTGCTGGAGACCTGAAGGTTGTCACAAAGTGACATTGAGCTGCAGGTCTTGGTTTTTACTAATTGCTCTCAGCCTTTTATATGGAAAAGTGGTAGGACAAGTGATTGCTTAAGCTGTTGGTTTGAACTCACCGCATTCCTCCTCTGTCTCGCACCTCCTAGGGTCTGACCCAGAAGCACAAATTTGGGATGAAGGAGGCTGTCCCTGTGGCAACACCTACTCAGTTTGGTCCATGGCTTGCAGTTGTGACACATATGAGCTACTCATGTCATTAAGGGGCAAAGATTCATCTTGGGCACCTTACGCAGGTCTCGGAGAGCAGCAATCTCTTGCAGATGTACGCAAAGCTACAATTAAGCTTGTCCCAGAAGTGCCTATTTCACCCTACTGATGGGAGGTGAATCTAGAGGGCACCTCAGGTGGAGGTGAATCCTTGGTGGGACCTCCAGCTGTAGCTCCTGGTGCTTGGGGCACATGCAGGTTAACAAAGGCACTAATTTGGCCTTGTGTCCTCTCTCTGCCCTGTTTGCTGGCTATTTCACGCGTATCATCACCTCTCACAACCAGAGATCACAAATTCATTTGAAGGAGAGGGCTGGTGTGAGGAGCAAGGTGACCTCACTGCAGGAGGAATGGGCTGGTGGGACTGAACCAAGCAGAAAGAGAAGAGGCCTGGAGAGGAGGCTGGTGTGAAATAACCTGAGTAGGCACTTGGTGAAGGCTGAGGTTGGGGGATGAGCAGATTCCTTTGAAAGTTTCTTTTTGGATAGGTGAAGTCAAAAGGCATAGGCAGAGAGGGAATATTATGTCCCTCAAAGATGTTTTCTGGAGGGTATTGATTGAATATTGTGGGAGGAGACGGCCAGAAGCAGGGGTGCTCTCTACCTGCCCTATTTAATCCAGTAGTTACATAAGCCTCTGTTTCATTAGCTTGTTTTTAGGGACAGGATTTTGAGTTAGATGGCTCCGATCTTGGGTCTGATGCAGAATGGCTATTTGTGGGGTAGATAATCCCACCAGCAGCGATGGCAGAAGATGGGACTGTGCAAACAGAGGGAGAGTAAGCTGTTTAGCAAGTACTTATCCTTAATTGCTGCACTGGTGACACTGGGGCATGTGCACCTGCAAGACATCTTGGTTCAAAAACACTAGAATTTTGCATTCTGTATCAAATTTTAAACTAAGAAGCAAAGAAGAGAGGTAAGAGAGGGAAAAAAATGACTTCAAACTTCGGTGCTAGCGTATAACTCCCTTACTACAACGAAAATGTACAGACATCAAATTCTTTACAGTAAACTTCCCCAGCGCCTTGTTGCTCGAGCTCCTGGCGAGGACGCAGCGAGGCTTCCGCTGCCGGTGCTCATGCCTCGCTATTTAAGACCTGGGAATTTTGGGATGGCTGTGACTTATCACCTGTGTGCAATTGTACCCCTCTCCAGTGAATAGAACTTTGTTCTAACGAGCCTGAGAAGTTGGTTAAATCAGCAAGTCAGGGGGTCCCTGAGGATTTGGTTTCCCATTGAAGCTGTCAGGCTTTGGCTTATTGCTTCCTCACTAAGTTTTGTACATGAGCTGCCACCAGCTCTCCTCGTGCCGCGGAGGTGACGCTGTTTTGCAGGAGCAAGCCTGTTTTACAGCCAGCCTGTTCCCCCCATCTCTGCTACCCCGCAGTGGGGCATGGTGACCCTCGTGATTTTTTTTTTATCGTGGAAGAACCAGCGTCTCTGCAAGCCCTTGGAGCTATTGTTATGTTTTGGGTTTAATTGTGTGCATTACTGCTTAATAACAACTGCTTCCCTTGGGTACGGACCTTTAAATCTCATTTATTGTTTTTCGGTACTGCTGTTCGGGCTTTGCGTGTTTTGGGTAGAGAGGAGGCACCACCGTCCCTGTGCAAAAGGAGAGGCCAATATTGCCCTGTAATAGGAGGGCGAAAGCCCTCTTCTCTGCCTGTGTCCACCTTGTTTTATCCTGATGTGGAAAGATGTTTGGAGAAGAAACAAACTTTTTGGTGTGTTTTGTACAGTGCCTAGCTCACTTTCCTACTACCCCAGTTGTTGTTTACGGGTGCAAAGCATTTCTACCATAAGCATGAAGAGTAGTTGTGCCCTAAGAAAATAAAGGAATATTTTTAACCAGTTCTGAAAGCATAGATCTGAATTTCGCAGGTATGAAAGCACCCGTGGTTCAGACTCCCTGGAGCTCTGAGGAGCACTCAAATATGGGGTGGTGCAGAGGAGCTCAAAATGAGCCAGAAAACAGCTGAGCACTGCATTTCAGACACATCTCTTTGGAAAGGAGTTTTTCTTAATGAGGAATGAGTGATGCAGGAGACTCAGTGGGAGAAAGTAGTCGCTAAATGTTGACATTTGTTTGTAAATCCTTATGTAAGGGCTAGTTTATAAGCATATAAAGATGATCTGTGCTATATGTTTGGGAAGAAAATGTTACTTTATTTATATTTTAATTTGTTTAGACTGAATTTCTTTACAGTTACTCACAAAACCAGACTCCGCTGTGTGGGCACAGGTGGGAAGTATTGATTTTAGTGCAGAGATGGTAAACATGTTTTGGTAACAAATAAATTGTAACATGGGTAAACAGGAGGGAACCTGGTTGTGTTTATCCTGGCGACTCAGCTGTGCAGTCAGAGGCAGGCAGGAGAGGCAGCGGGACAGGCATGGGACGGGGACCCACCACGGCAGCACATGTTCAGTGCGGGTTTTGCTGCCCATTTCTAGGGTCTTCTGAGTTGGCAGACATAGATACCCAAATGCATATAGAGAAAAATATATGCCCAAAGGCATTTATAGAGAAATCCTACTGGCTGGGGACACCACAGGTTTCTCAGCATCCCTAGTTGGGACATGGATGCCCAAGCCTTGGGCTTGTAGCTTCCCTGAAGTCCCACAAGGAGCCCATGCGAGCTGACATTCAGCTTTTTCCCAAAAACCTCACCTCTCTGACCTTACATTTCAAATTACTTGTCTTGTTTCATTTGCTTCCTCTCCCTCCAGGTGTATAATTGATATCTCATACTGATTGATATGTCACAGAATTAAATGCTCTGCATGGCCAGGTAACTGGAAATAGATAGCAATCCTCCAGCTGCTGGTTCTGAATAGTGAAAAGTTTTGCTCTGAGAATAAGTGGGTTAAACATTCGGGTTTTTAAAGCCTGGCACACAATAGTAGGATGTATAGAGCCTTATTTTAACTGTTTGAATTATTCTTCACTGCTCTGTGGTCATCCACCCTCACGTAGGAGCTCCTCTCCTGCAGCTGGGAGGTAATTTGGGCATTCCTAAAAAGGTGTATTATTCTGGGGTCAGCCCAGTTCCATTGACATCACACCATTTTTTCACCTCTATTGTATTCTCTACCTTGAGCATCTCTGCTGCTGGTCCAGCTGCGCAGGGCAGGTGCGCCTGTGGTTTCTGGGAGGAAAACCATTTGCATTTGCCAGGAGAAGTCAGCATAGCTGGCGGTGTGCAGGGCTCTGCAGTCGGTGTGCAGGAATGGCCCGAGCTCCTCATTCTTCCCCAACTCCAAGGAAAGAGCTCGCTGCTTCCTCACTCAGCCGGAATAGCAATGACCCATCATTAACCTCTTACTAGCTAACGATTTATTGGAGATACTGCAGAGGAGAACACCGTTTTCAGACTCCTGTAATGCTGACAGCCAAATGCTGCCTGAGCTGATGCAAGGAGGGGGGAAGCAGGAGGATATTTTGGACCTTTACTTGAGGAATTCAACCTATCTCAGCAGAGATATGAGGCAGGTGGTAGAGGTGCACCTCAGCTTTCCCTCCGATAAGGAAAAAAACTGATGAGGAATCAGCTGGAGGTGCGATATATTGCCTGAATCAGTGTTTGTAGTAGAGAGACGCAGTGCTGACAGAGGAGATGGGGCTGCAGAAAAGCTGCCCGCAGCATAGGGATGCCTCCAGGGAAGTCCAGCCTATAAGCCAGGAGACAGGGCTGGACACAGACACACCTAGAGAGCAGCTCTGGCAAGGTCTGGGTGCCCAAGCAGAGGGTGCTTGGACTGGGGGTCCCAGTGAGGCTGGTCAGGGTCAAGTTGGTGCCCTCAGGATAATGGTAATGAAGATAATCTGAGTTAGGGGAACAGACATACTCCCTGAGACTGCAGAATTGGCTCTGCTGGTACACATTTCCCAAACCTTCACTGATGCTGTGCAATGGGACAAGACTTCCCAAAGGAGGGTGGCTAGACACAGATGTGGGATGAAGCAAGAAATTTCCATTGTTGAGCAGGACGTGGGCTTTTCTCACCAAAGCCAAAACCCGAGACCACCATGGGAGACTGATCACCCAGATTTCCCTTCAGCCTCCTGCTTGTCTCAGCATGCGTGGTCTTGTGATCTTGTTGACCCTCATCGTCTCGCTCTGCTGTTGACAGCCTGATTTCCCTCTCTCCAGCAGCTCGTGTTTTAGCTCCTGCCTGTGTTTTTTTTCAGGTCCTTGTGAACCAGCCAAAAGCTCATTGTGCTGTTATTCTGACTCTGAAGTCTTTCAGCCTGAGAATTTGCCACTTAAGCCTGCTTCCTCCCTTTAGCCCTCATGCTGTTTTAGGCATCCGTTCAACGCTACGGAGCAGTTTGCCTCGTGCTTGAACGTGCTGTGCAAAAAAAAGGTTGTTGAGTTTCTGGACCACTGGAAATTGTGGCAATTACTGCTGAAAAATAACATAATTTGAGCTACTGCGTCATTTTCTGCTGGCTGACTCACAGGGAGGAAATCTTTCATGCCAACAGCTGAAAGGAGAGATGTTGTGAAGACGGAGCACGGTTTCCTCCACGCCTGGAGCGTGGGCTTCAGAAGGGATAGCACAAACACTAGAAGTAAATACCATGGAGGGTGTTCCTTTCCCCTTCCTGTTCCTTGGGAGCAGATACTTCGTCTGGTCTCGGGAGGGAAGCAGGACCCTAATCAAGAGCATAATGATAGCCAGCATGAAAAATCCTGAGCCATGCTCTGAATCCTTGGTTGTTGGAGTACAGGTGTAAATTTAAGACTGCTCAGTCTATTTAACCCTGTGCTGCTGCTGTCTGTCTAATTTGAAGGCGGACCCAAAATGATAGCAATTAAATACAAAGATATTTAATGATCCACATTGTAATGATGGACCATCTCATGGCCATGGCTTCTTCTGAAGGGTATGCACTAATCCCACAGCAGCAATGGACTTGCTGAAGGTCTAACACCCAGCCTACAGACTGGGTCAGACTACGTGGGGGAGGATTTTAGAGAGATGCGTGCATGTGAGTTCAACTCCTGTTGATTTCAACTGGAATCAAACTTCTGTGGTTCTGAACAACTTGTTAACAGAGGTTTCATGTCACCTCTCTTGGTTGTCGAGGGGAAGAGGGACTTTTTTGATGGCTCTCCAAACCCACTCTGGTGCTGTTCTCTGCCTTGGATGTGTCTTTGGGCAGCAATCCTGAGCGGTGCCTGTTGCACTAGGCAGAGGCCAACCTCTTGGACATGCCTCCAGAAAGCAATGGGTGCCCTGGTACCTGGGGAGGTGACCTGCGCACGGTGAGGAGGGCTGGTGTGCAGGTCATGCCCAGCTCTGAGATGGTTAAGTGAGGAGAATGGACTTGGCATCTGATTCGATCCTCCCTTCCAGCATAATCCCAATGTCCTCAGCTGAGACGATGAAATCTATATTGATACTGTCACCTATATGTGTAGATGACGTATATATGTCATCTATACACATATATATATCTTTTCCATGCTTACAGAGAAACAAATGGAGTTGTTTTCCCTTGGCTTCGTCTGCATGGTTCCAGCAATCACCAGACAGTACCTGGCTCTCAGAAGTCTCTCTCTGTGGTTTAGAGTAATTAAATGCACAGAATGCACTTACCTGCATTAGAGAAGGATCGTTAGGGTAATCACAGCCTGGGTACAGGTGTGGGGTTGCATTAGTGTGATTTTGCTAGTACTGAAACTCATCTTTCCCTGCCCAAATCAGGACGCAGATGACCCAACAGGAAAGTTAAGTTAGAGAAACGGTGAGAAGAAAGCGGATGAGGGAATTTTCTGCATTTGTGATTTGTCACACGTACTGGTGGAGCTGCTGGATTAGCTGCACTAATCAAGATCTGGAGAATCTGGTTCTCCATTTGAAGGGAGCGTCCCTTTTGTATTAGTCTCCGAAGTTATTTTAACTTGCATTGACACAAATTAAACAGGAATCTTGCTGTCTATTGATTTTGTCAGCAATGTTTTTTCTCCCCTCCTGAAGTCATTTTTAAAGACTTTACTTTTATTAAACTAAATGCTGCCAGTTAACTAAAGTCTTTGTTTTTATAGACTCAAGAGAACAAGATCTAACATAAATTAATCATGACTTAATTGACTGAACTAATTCAAGTTCTCTCCAGTCCACTGCACAGCAATATTCCTGTCTTCCCAGTGCTGTAACTGAAGGCTAAATGGTACATTGCTTTAACAGCATAAACTTTTTATATCTTTAACACAACATTTTTACTGTGGACAAAAGTTTTAATTTCCTTGGAATTAAGTCCACAAAACATTTTCACAGTTAGAAATGCTGAAGTGAACACCCCTTTTTGTAATGCGTATTCAATTTTCTTCCTATTATATTTTTTTTCCTCTGTGCACGGACTATATTATTTATTTGATATTATTATTTAAAAGGAAAACCAAGCATTAATTCAATTTACAACAGTATTCTTTCACCCTACAGAGCATAAAATGAAATGCAATGAATTGCTAATGCCGCCGATGTCAAGAACCCAACGCATTTAGTGAAGCTGGCTAAATCATTAATAGGAGTAGCTCTCCTCAAAAAGGCACCGCTGCCAGCAAACCCAGCGCGTGGCTTTTGGGTTTAGCCCATGCAGTGAGTCTGAGGACAAACCCATCAATCGTGTCCCACGTGGTGGAGCAGGGAAGGAGTTTGAGGCTGCCTTGTGGGAGAACTTGCAAAATTAGGGAGGGCGCAGGCTGTGATGCTGCTGCGATGGCTTTTCGAGGCCATTAGCCACCAGCTCCAAAGAAGACGGCCTGGAAACTTCTTCACCGCTTCCTTGCGATGGTACCAGAAATTCGGGCAGACGCAGCTTCCGCTCAGGGTATTCACCACTGACCCATGAGGCAGTGGGTTTGAAGGACTATTCATCGAATGCATTTGAATAACGAACCCATGCAAGGAAACTGAAGGCTCCTCTTGTGCTTTCCACTGCTGAAAGAGGCAAAATTTATCAAATAGGCTGTTCCTTGCCTAGCTTCTTTCTTCAGCTCTGTGTTTTTCAGCTCTGCATTTCCCAGTGCTACTTTTTTTTCCTGCAGCAGAGCTTTAAATATCCCAAGCAATGGTGGGTGCTGCTATTACTTCCCTTAGGAGCCTGTTCTTTAATCTAATAAATCTCTGTCAGGCAGAGGGTTTTTCCCCCTATCAGCCTAAACTTTTCATAGCTTTATTTCATACAGTTTGCTTAGTTTTGTCCCTTAGCGTCATCCACAATAACTTCTATCCCTGGGACAGTTCAGAGAATTATCATCTTATCCCATCCCAGCGTGAGTCTCATCTCTCCATCGGAAGAACTGTGCATGTTTTTCTTGGTTGAATTATTTTTTCAACCAAAAGCAGCATTTGATCCTAGTCTCTGTGTGTTCTCTCATTTCACGTCTTTTTGGTGGCTCCTCCACAGCCTGTAGCCAATGCAGCATTAATGTCTGGTGATTTGCAAGAGCTCAGTGATACTTTTGAGCAGAGGTTTGGAGAAAGGAATACCCCATTTTACCATTTCTTAGTGGTAACACTTCCTAAGAAGCTGCTGCAAGAGAAGGTTTCTATCCCCAGTGCTGGGTGATTTGGGGCAGATGAAGAAGGGGTTTTGCGTTGAGTTTTTGGCCACTGGTGGGGGAGCATGCAGACCTGGGAACAGCAGCTGGGACCGCCGTGGGGACCATCCTGCTTGTGTCCTCTCAGGGACTGCTGGTGACCTGTGTGCTGCCTTGGGAATGGCCAAAAGAAACCTTCTCTAAACAAGTGTGGGGAGATTTTCCCCACGGGGAGTTCTTGTGTCAAGCCTACAAAGTATGTAATGGCTTAGACCCCGGGTGTCAGGAGCTTGTATCCGCTTATCCAGCATTTTCCTAACATACTTGAAAAAAGGTCTGAAGAAGCATTGTCCTTCAGTGACAGAGATCTGTTTTGCCATTAGTATCTACTCTTTCAGCTGCTTTATACTGCTACATCTCTCTCTCAGTTCTTTCTTTCTGTTCTGTTAAGATGTTTCAATCAGTTTAGGTGGTACTGAAATAGGCAATAATGTCCCTCTGTGACTGCCACGACTGTGGTCAAACCTCGTTGCTTTGAAGGTGGCTCTGGTCTTTGCTACCTACATCCAGGCACTGCCAATACTCCAGCTTTGCTACTGACATCTCTTCTGGCTAAAAGCTATGCAAAATAATCTTGTTTTAGCTTCACCTCACTCTTTAATACTTCTTTTCCTTTTTCAGCTGTGGTGCAAAACAACCTGCACACTCCTGGAAGGTTGGGAGAGAGAATTCCACCTATAAATAAATACAGGATTACAGCCTGAAGGCTCTTCTCCTGCTCTGTTTTCCCAAAGCTCCTCTGCACCATTTCATACTGAGTTGACTTTATCGGCTTTGGTTTCAGAAGCCTGTGAAGCTGCTGCAGCTTACACCAGTGTAAAACTGACCCTTAGGAAGGGATTAATCTTCTGTATCTTCTTGGAGTAGAGAAATGGAGAGACTCTGCGAGGGAGACACTCATCCCACTTAACTCAACGTACAGCTGTGTGTGGCTCCTGTGTACTCTTGTCATCAGCCCCTGTGGTGGTCAGCAGAAATGAGGTGGCACTTCCAGGGGTGCTGCGCTATTCTCTTGTAGCATAGGATGAGTTGCCTTTTGGAGCTGCCTCTCTCTCCCTCCATTGACCAACACGCGTTTGTTGAGTAACTTTGACCAGATGCTTAGTTTTTGCTGAAGAGAGTCAAAAGAGATTAATCCCACCTTGCATTTTACAGAGAAATGCATGAAAACTCCACTAATTTCAGCAAAATTACAGTTGTGTACCTGTGCTGAGAGTCTGAAAGAGCAGATTTTGATTTCTTGAAGCCCATCCAGGCTCTGAGCTTGTGGACACAAGAAATGGATACATTTCTTGGGCTCGGGAACTCAAGAAGTGTTAAATAAATTAAATTAATGTCACCGTTATCATCATTTGAGCAGGGTCTGTAGAGCAGTCCTTCATGGCTGGAAACACTCACACTGAGAAGTGATTCCTCTCAACCTTCCTCACCGTCATAAAAAGACTCTGTGGTACTCTGCAGATGACACCAGGTTGGGCGGGAG
>NW_009218899.1:0-16064 GCF_000690835.1 Fulmarus glacialis
GGGCATGTAGTGATAGGACAAGGGGTAAATGAAAAATGAAAATGAAAGAGGGTAGATGTAGATTTAGATTAGATATAAGGAAGAAATTCTTCACTATGAGGGTGGTGAGTCCCTGGAACAGGTTGCCCAGAGAAGCTGTGGTTGCCCCACCCCTGGAAGTGTTCAAGGCCAGGCTGGATGGGGCTTTGAGCAACCTGGTCTAGCGGAAGGTGTCCCTGGCCATGGCAGGGGGGTTGGAGCTACATGATCTTTAAGGTCCCTTCCAACCCAAACCATTCTATCCCCAATCCTTACTGCAGTGTGCAGTAGGATACCTGAACAGAAAAGTAATAAGGCTCTGGCTGACTTGCATGTACGAGTCACCTCTCATCATAAAATTCAGGGTTGGCCTCTGCTGGGGAAACCCCTCCTAGCCAAATTGATAGTAATCTCATGTAGCTACAAGGACTTAAAGCCATTTCCAGGGCACTGGACTATTACATAAACTAACCTTTATATCCAGTCTATCTTTGTTTTGGGTTTTTTTTGTGTGTGGTTCCCCCCCTCCCCACTGCACTGATACTATAAAGCAGCACAGACTGCAGCAATTATCCATATTGATTATGCTACTTGGTCTGATGCTTTGCTGCATTTCATAAGCACATAAAGTATGAACAGCTTTGAAAAAACACCTGCCCTAAGGTTAAGATTATTATAGAAGTTCATCCAGTTAGTAGTTGGTTCATACCTACCTTAACATATATAATTCTATCACTTTTTTTTTTTTTTTAAACTTTCCTGAAATTTACTGTCGTTTACATAGAGATCATCAGTGACCTCTGTCTAGGAGACAAGATACACAAAACACTTAGACATTTAATTCTTACATAAGATCCTAACTTCATATTGATTAAATAGGAAGCTTAGCACCTGGTTACAAGTTAAGCAGCTGAATAGTTTTGTAAGTCTTGTCCTGGGTCCTTTACAACTGAAAACATCTGCAGCTGAGAAAGACTGTGAGGTGAAGCCCAAGGTCACAGAGCAGGTCAGTATCAGACAGAAGTGAAGTGAGGTCTTGAATTCCCAACCCTTGGTCCATCCCCTGCTGAAATTGTGAATGTCCTCAATACTTCAACAAATGTCAAATCCTTTCTGAATCTTTCTACATTTTTGATATCAAGGATGTAGAGGGCAATGAAATTCAATAATTAATGATACAGCGTAGGGATGGAGGTTGAGTACATTTTTGTGTTCTTAAACTGTCAACTTTCAATTTTATTTTATATCTGCTTGCATCTCCCATTATATGCATAGTATGTAGGAGCATTCAGTGTATATCTCTATTAGTATTTTGTATGGCGTTCATTTCTCATCTTATTTCTCTTGAAACTTACCCAATCTCTTCAGCCTCTTCATGTTAAACACAAGTATTTTCTTTTGTTTCAGACTGGCTCTATTGCTATATCTTTCCCACAGTGATCAGAACTGAACACATTATTCAAGTGATGTCATACCATCGATCTATATACCACAATATATTTGTTGTAATGCTCACACTATAGTATTATTAGATGCATTTTCAATACTATTTTCTACCCCATACCTCAATATAGCTTAACATTTTGTTTGCTTTTATGTTTAGTTTTGCACGCTAAAGCAAAGTTTTTCACTGAGCTGCCCACAGTGACATCACGGCATATTTCCTCTAGGTGATAGTTAATTTAGAACCCAGCAATGTGTATGAGTAGTTCAAATTGTTTTTTCCAATGTGCACTATGTTTCATCTGTCAGCAATGAATCATGTGCCATTATGCTGCCTGTTAGCTCAGTGAGGTACCTCAGAAGTCCCTCACAGTTTCTTCTAATCTCTACAACACTAAGCAGAAGTGAGCTTCTTCCAGATGTTATTCCCTTTTTAAAAGCCTCATAAATGTATTAAATGTTCCTCAAAAAAATTTCTAATGGGGTACATTCTCAGAAACTTTTGATGGTCAGAAATACCACACCATTTTTTCCTCATTCCGATTAATATTTGATAACAAATTTCTAATAGATTAAAAAGGCACCATCTTCAAGCATAGGAGTCAACCTTGTTTCTTCTATACATTTAAATTCTAAGCAATTTTTTTTATTTTCAAATAAAATGTAAGTGTTTTATTGTAAAGTGGACAAAAAACACTTTTAGGTTAGTTTTACTTATATTGTTACTGGGATAAGCGAAGTATTTTTTTTTTTAAATGCTTGGACCCTCATTTTGCCATTGTTTTGGCAGAGAACAGAATCAGTAGCAGAACCAGACCCATAGGGCTAAATGCAATCTTCAGTCCATAATCTAAGAGGTCTGTATAGGACCATAGGTTTCATTCCCTGATACCAGAATGAGTGAAAAAAAACCCTGGCTGCTGATACTATAAGACCTGCCCCCACAGGTTGAAAGTCCATGTCCTCAGTGCCCCAGTATATACAGTATTTTTTTGCTGGTGGATTCATGTAGTTACTACTCATCTATTTCCACTGCCAGGATCTCCTAGGACAGCATGATGCAGGGAGGTCTCATGCAGAGCTCCGCAGAACACAGGGGCAAACATTTTTCCTAGTACATGTCAGTACTAAAGTTTTTCAGACCCCTCAGATGAGGGGATAGGATTTGTCCAGTTTAGCAGGTTTATCTCTCAAAAGTTTTTTTCTCTTTTTTAAAAAAAGATTAATAATTTGCCTCCAAAACCTTTATGTGAGCTTTATGCTGTCATTTTGATGTTTCTGTTTCAGGAACAAAAAGTAAACAGCTAAAATTCATAAGTAATATCTTGACACATGTATTCTATTCATTACAACAATTAAATTTAGAGAGGTAAGGAATATGCTCCTGAGAATAAGCTTCCGGAAGTTTGACTTGGGCTGAAGCCAAAGCATTTCAGGTTTAGTACTCAGGAGTATTTTTTAGAAGATAAATTGCTTGATATCAGATTTTGGGAAAGGTAGAATTAACATCAAGTCTTGTTGCACAGCAATTCATTGGAGGGAACATACACCATATTACTTGCTCAAATTCACGATAATACTAAAAAAACCCACTCTGGCTAAGGGAATTTAACTTTAATAAAATGTTTGGAAAATGCTGTTTGGGAGTATTCCATGAAAGGAAAAATGCGAATACTCTTGATTTTATTTTTATATTAGCATACTATTGAGCTGCTTCAAAAAGATTTTGAGCACTATACAGTCTTGTAAATCTCTCACCATTAAAACTGATTATTCCTATAAATGGGAGACCCCTATTATTGATCTCGAACTTCTGAGTGACGACAACCGTTCTTGAAACACTGTGTGGCAATTGCTCACAAAATACACTCTCACAGAAAGACTATATTCAACTAAGACTGCGTTTACAAAGAAACAACAGCAGCAGCAACACGGAAATAAGAGCTACTTAATTTTCCCTTTGCTTACTTGGAGCCCAAGTTTTTGCAGATGCTGAACCTATCTATGCCTGTAGCACTGCATGTGCAGAAATGTGCATGCACACCACTCACATATGCACATCTGAATGGGAATTGACTCCTAAGTAACAAAAACTCTCCCTCCTGTTTTGCAAGTGCAATTTCCATTATGGATATGTAAATACGATTTTTAATGCAACACTCTAAGCAACCATATCAACTTGTGCTTGTTTGCAGATAAGTGAATGGGGATGTTATTCCTTGAAACGACACTATTGCACACATACCTATTCTTTAATATTGGGTTGAGCTGAATATACTGCATTATGTTACTTCATCCATGTTTAGAGTACAACAAGTTTTAAGTGACTTTTAAAAATAAACAATTAACAGAGATCAGTCTAAAATTAATGAAAATAAGCTTGGAGTTGTACAGGAAACCATAGATGTCATCTTGCAGTCAAAAAGGATAATGTTGATGTTAAGGAATAAATGGTCTCAATAACTAGTGCTCAAATATACAAACTCCTCACTGCCTATTGCTGACTCGGACCTATTCTGAAAGGCTTCTTTTTTTGATATACACCTCTTCATGAACAATAAGTGAAAATATAACGTGATCTAAATGTATTAATGGAGAGAAAACAGCTGATGGCACTGAAAGCCTCAGAGAATAACGCAGTAGAACTTTTTTTATTTTTTAAGAAGCATTTCAACTTGCTTAGAAGTGGAGAAGAATAAAAAAGTTTCCCAGCAGCGCCACCTATTTATTTTATCTGATTCCCGGTGATCTGATTCTTATGAGCCCATTTAGGCATGTTTTAAGAGAACTCTTAAAACAGTTTGATTTTTTTTTTGTTGGTTAGTTGGTTTTTTTGTTGTTGGTTAGTTGGTTTTTTTGTTTACTTGTTTGTTTTTTGTTTTTGTGGGGGTTTTTTGTTTGGTTTTTTTTTTTTTAATACTGCTACTGGACAGTGATACTGCATCATTAAGTGTGTCTTGAGTCCCTACATTACAATGATATGATTACATTTTGGAAATGTGGCAAGTTTTACACACCCTAAGTTCTCCAAATAAACGTGATAGTAATGGTAAAACTCTAACACCATAAAGATCACTGGAAGATGTTCCAAACAGGTATCACTTTACAAACGGGTATTATTTCAGTAACATACTACTTAGTCTGACACCAGTGATTCACAACCACTCTTATGGTTCTTTGTATTATACAGACACCATTATTATACATCTCCCTCTTCCCAGATTCTGGTGATAGAAGAAATTTAAGCTGGTAACAGCCGGAATGAATACACGAAGGAGCAATAAAATAATTAGATTATTTATTAGTTAAGTATTGTTAAAATGTATACATAGAGCAATATTCTCTCTTACTAATTTCCTTGCAAACAGTTTCATAAATAAGTGAAATCTAGACAGCACATTTATCATTACAGGGTTTAGCATTGCTTAGTAAACTATATTATGTTGAAAGCTGATTTTTACTTCAGTCATGATGCCAAAATTGCTACAGCCACATTTTTGTTTTGGGGAGAAGAATGGCAGAGGAATACTCCATTAAGAGACATGCATTTCATAACAGAAATCTGTGGATATCCTATTTCCTACCACAAAATTTTGGAAAAATGAATGCTTATGCAGCAGTTCATGCAGCTTCTTGATTTCAAAGCCAGTAAAGGCTATTAAAGTAATCTAGCTAACAGCACAATAGACTTCTTGGTGCAAGAATAAATGCCCATTATATCTTCAAATCATCTTTGCTTTCAGTAATCCTCAGGTAAACCATGCTCAAAAATAAATAAATAAATAAATCCTCAAAATGCTGGTATTTCCTGAATCACTATTAGTTAGTAATCAGGAATGCAGAGTGTATTTTCCTCTCTGTTTGGATTTTTTCTTTTTAAGCAAAGGATTGGGTTTTTCTTAGTTTTGCAACAGCTTCAAAACATCTTAGTTCAAGAAACAGTCCCCTTCCTTTGAATGTACACATTGTCCAATATGTTTTTTCCTTTGAAAATTCAAATTTAGTAAAAAAAAAGAATTGTACCATATTAGGCAGTGATAAAGTCAATGAAAAATGTGTTTCCACTTAAAAATAGCATGAATGGTCTTCTGAAGTATTTGCTACATTTCTCCTCTTCCATAACATAAACTTTATCAGATACATTTAGGAACAGAACTCCTGCGTCTTCTCAGTGAGGAATTATTCTGGCTGCATACATACTGCACATGCTATTGAAAATGTTTAGTAATAGAATACCATGCACTTTCATGTAATTCATAATTAGAAGATGACTACAACTGCATTATTTAAAATCAAGCCTTTGTTATCAGCACCAGTTTTAGACAGAAGCTGAGAATCATTTGTGAGCTGTGGCAGACCCAGACTGTTCAAAGCAATTGCTGTTCAGCATGAAAGCTGCAATGGAGGTCACAGAACAGGTCAGGAGGAAAGATAGTGTATCGATTTCACACCAGGAATAGAGGCGAAGCAAGGGCCCACTGTTGCTGCATGTGATGTATTTCACTTCAGTTTAAGGCACATTTCATTCCAATTCAAGAGGGGGTGGGGAGCAAAGGGCGAGCAGATTTCACACTGAATCATGATGAATTCTGGACTCGTGTATTCCAGTAAATATCTCCTTCCTGACATTAAGTATTTCTATAGCAGAGTGAGTACAATGGAAATTAGACTGCAACCAGATAGCAGAAGAGGACTCGGGGGGAAGGGGGGGAAAAAAAAAAAAAAAAAAGAAGAAAAGAAAAGAAAAATCAAACCAAAACCTGTATAAGATTAGGTCTATTGCCTCCCAGCTTAGCATATACAAATGTTACCTCAAACCCAGAAAACTGTTATAGCTGAAGTCTACTAATGAAACTGTACTTTGTTCCAATATTCATGCTGCTGAAGACAACAGTATACGATATTCTAATCTTATTAAAACATCGTTAAGCCACATAAACCTAAGCCAAAAGTCTTCAAAAACTAAAGGACATAAAGTCTGTTCACACAAACTTCCCAGCTATGCACACAGACAAAGGCATGCTCAGCGCAAAGAAAATGCAACTCCTGACAAAATATTTTAAATGCATCAGCACAGTAAACATACAAAAAGGTGGTGCACGACTGTATTTTGTTTCATTTTATTTTCAAACTGATATTCCAAATAACCCTGACTACTCCAGCAAAGGATATTAGCTACTATCCCTAACTGTTTTGTAGAACAGCATTGATGATTATTCATATTTTGTCACCTAGTAGTAGTGGCCAGCTTCTGCCCACCCCCCAATCCAGCCCCCCCCCCCCCGCCCCTTTTTTATTAAAAAAAAAAAAAAAAAAAAATCAGTTCTGATGAGTAAAGCATTAAACATAACTAGAGGGATATTTCTTAAGTTACTTGGATAACAGGCTAGCCTTGTTCAATTTTTTTTCCAACACCGGGAAACTGAATTTCCAGTACTTTTGCCCAGTATGTTGTAAAAGTGTCAACTCCCAAACTGTTAAGATCACATACAGGGTAACGGTAAAATGGTAAGACCTCTAAGGATAAAGTGCTCCTTCCCTCCCCTGATGTTACTTTGCATAATTTGTTCGCTGAAAAAATCCCGTTCTTTTGAAACGCTTCGACTCTGCTATTCTGCTGGTGACAATATTTTACAATTTTTCTAGATCTTTATACTGGCTCCATAACACTAGCAAAATAGCCAGACACTGACATATTTCAGAACAAAAGAGGACTGTATTTGAGACTGCACAGAGATTTCCTATTAAATTATTTATATTAGTTCACTTCCACGTCATTATTTCTTTTCAACTGTTCTAAGGCATCAATGTCAACTTCTTGAACCCTCTCATGAAAGCTTTGCTGTCATCAGGGTCTATTTCAGCATCCTTAATTCTGCATGAGGAATCAGTTACGCAGCAAGTTTCCAATCACAAAGGGCCAGATGCTCCTCTCTGCTACATGCTGGAGCTGGGCAGACGGGCCCCTCACTAAGACAGAGGAGGGCAAAAGGTGGCCGTGCAGTGTGTGTGCGTGTACTACTGGCCTGCCACAAAACAGCTGAGACTGCTGTGCATGAAGAGAAAAAAAAATTTCAAACAGCGGCTATGGTTAACAAACTGAAGTGATGGCAGAGATCAGCTACTCCGTGAAGAATGATCCACAAGGAAATGTCATTAACCTGCACTGCAAAATTCCATATAGTCACCGCTTCTCAACAATTCTTCAACTTCCATAATGCTGTGCTGTAAATGTACAGAAATCTTACACAGCCTTGAGTGAGGCTTCAATGGATTAGCACCTGCTTGCTACAGAGAGAGTCAAAACCCACCGATGGTATTTGATCTACAGACTCCTGCTGACACCATGCATCGTATGATTCTTATCTCCTCTGATATGTGGAGTATAGTTAAACTGCCTGTGATGGCTCCTCTCAGGAACATCCAAAAGCATGGTGGTGCTTGGGATTGTTTCTTAAAGACCATGAACTGTAGAGTAGCTGCAGACTCAGCTCCATGAGCAGAGGCCAAGAGGACAGACATTTCTCTAGCCTCACGGTGCTAGTATCCAGAGCTACCTCTTCCCATTAAGAAGGGACAATGTGAGCATCAAGACATTTTTATCTCACATCTGTTACTGGATACCCAGACAGTACTGATAGCCAAAATAAAGTCATTTTTCCATTTACAGTTGGACCGAGGATTGTTATTTTTTTAATGGACAAGGACCTTAGCAAGAGAATAAATCATTAAGACAACAGTAGACTAAGCTATTTTAACATGTAGTTTTGAAAACAGAGTCTGCAAGCCACCCATATGGAACAGACTGTAAATCCCAAATAGTTAAACAAAACCAAAACACAGTAATTGAACAGAGTCCACAGTGATTGCCTATCATACACCAGGCCTCATTTCAATTCCAAGTCTAATCGGAAGTTCAGTGACCTCAGTGGCATGGGTCCCCGCTGTTTTATACACTCCCACCCCCACACCCCCCAAACACCAGCATAGCAGCTATGCTTATCTGAGACACACCAGCTGGCACACAGGGAAAGTGTACAGCTGCAGGACTTGCTTTCACTAGAGTTCGAGTTCAGCCCAAGGCTAGCACACACCACAGAAAGGCTCATGCCATCCACCGCTGTGGATATTCCTCGGGCAGGAAAGAACACGCCAGGTGACGTGGCACTGCAGTGAGGACTCCTCAGAAGCACAACAGCAACAGCTGTACCGGCCGCTACCACACTCTCCATGGATGGGGAAACGTGTAGCAGGAGCACCAAGCATACCATAAGCTAGAAGGGTTACTGTGGCTATGGGCTAGAGAGGCAGGAAGCTGTTGCATTCCCCAAAATTTCTAGATTCTGGATTTCTCAGAACTGGGACAAAGTTCTACCATTCCCTCAAAGTCCTCCATCTCCCCATTAATTGACGTGACCAGTGCTGTCAAAAAAAGAGGGAAAAGAAAAGAAAAAGGAAGAAAAAAAAAAGATTAAAGATTTAAAGAAATTGGAAATCTGAATATAGTTTTCTCTTCGAGAGTGTAAGGGATGGGAATGAGAAAGAAAAAAGATAGGCAAAGGGGCTTGGGTTAAGTTCAATTAGCAGTAAAGCATGCTCTGGAAAGGTGTGTGCATAAATACAGGCCTCAGGGAATAATGGTGGTAAATAGACAAATTAAACTTCAAGAGTCTTTCTAACCTCTCATATATATAATTTTGTTTTAATATTTACTGAGTGTAAAAGGATCAGCCTTAGACCCTTGCAATGAAAATGATAAATGGTCATACTGCTTGTGTGCTAATTAATATTAACCCCTCTCTGGATAACGAAAAAAAAAAATAATGCAAGGGGAAAAAAAACCAAAACCCCAACAACAAGAAAAACTCAAGCCTTTACAGGCACAATATACATGCTTTTAAGCAAAGCAAGCCTGGCAGGTGGGTGTGTTCCAAGTAAACTGCACTGCTGCTTACTTTCTATACAGAAACAACAATCTGAAAAAATGAAATTCGATCAAGTGCAAAGCATTAAATTGCATCTTCTACTTGTAAGATGCTTTTACCAAAACATTCAGCCACTTCAGCAACAATCCCATCCAAACTACAATATTTGGAGTAAATGGTGCGAATAGAAACTTTCAGTTCTACACTAGACATTTTCACAGATTTACCTAAAACACAGTGAGCTTCTCCTCTCCCTAGAGAAGTAAACCTGCTAGAATCATACCTTTACAAGTCTGTCTCTTAATCCACACCACTTGTGATTTGCTTGGGTTTTGTGTGGTGGGTTTTTTTGGTTTGTTGTTTTTTAAAACAAGGATATCGAAACCCAACAGATCTCAATTATACAAAAATATAACCGTCGCACAGTTCTTTTGAGAATGAAAGAATTCCTCCCCCCCGCTGCAACTAATACAAAAGGAGCAAATATACCCCCCTAAAAGCATAAACAACAAATATATTTGGGAAATGTCCACAGATATTTCTTTCGTATGAACCATTTGCCCAAGTGAGAAAATCGCCAGAGATAACACTTTCAAACCTCACAAATGTTACCCTCTCTAAGGAAGGGCAAAAATCAGTTTTGGTTATTTTTAATTACCTTTTTCAGCTTTATCAGGGTCTGTTTTTTCCCCCAGTACCTTCCTAACCAGCATTCCATATTAGATCATAACAAGATTGTTGAAAAGTCAGCACTGAACTGAACATATTAAAAAACCACAAAAAACCCCACAAAAAACACCCACCAAAAAAACCCCCTCAGATTCACATGTAAGCAACTCAAGTCCTGAAAAGAACTGTGTGGCCTGACAGTACTTTCTGTAGAGGATTACTAAGGATTATATGTAATTAGCCATAATTGCACATTATTTTTCTCAGTTTAAAAAAGGAGGACAACTGACATGGACTCTTTCTGGTTTCTAATAACATTTTGTCCCCTGAATCTGAACAATAATTTCTAATTTTGCACTAAGAAGAACGATTATGAACAAACTTTTGGGATTTCCACTGAGTGCAAGTAGAAAGACTCAGTTCATAACCGGTATCAGAACAACTGATCACAAAGACAATGCTGCAATTGCTGTCTGCTTGCTTAATGACGACTTAAAAGGAGCTGGCTTTCTGTTAGAGCAACACACTCATGGATTTGATGTTTCAGAAAAAGGACAGTAAGATAATGAATATTTTTAGTATTGTCATTTATTGAAAGCATAGAGGGTACTATTAGTCCTTTCAATTCTGAGGCAATGAACACTTCAGTATTGTGTAATTCAAGGATGAGAAGGTTCAGAACAACGGGTTTGAAAAGATATTTTAGGTCTTCTAGTTTTAGAAGAGGCATTTAAAAACAAAATGCCTTTTTGGATGCCTTGGCACAAGAAACAAAAGGCAAAGAAAAATCTGAAATGCAAACAACATACTTTTAATGTGATATTAAAGAAAACAATGCTGGTTTAAAGAAAAACCAGCATATCTTTCACATTTTACGTCCTAAGTAGGTTTAAGTACTGCCTATTACTTGTCAAGAATTCAATAGCAAATAGAAACTTTCCAGGTTGACGTGCTGGGGCAGAGGAAGGTCATCCTTTAAAGCACTTGCTCCCTTGAGAGGAAAACCTGGAAGGATGCTGTTTGAGCAATTTATACCAGGCACAGCAAGTCATTAGATGCCTGTGCTGCAAGTCTGCCATGATCCTGATTCCACAGCCATATGTGGTTACCATGGTGGGAACCAGTTCTAAAAGCCTCTAAGTCAAAGGAGCGCAGAGGTGTGTATTTTCTTCTCAATGTGCTCAGTGGTTATAGGCACTGCAAATCTTTCACAGAGTAGCAAGAGAGCAGAAAAGAAACGGAGCATTAGGAACATCACACATTATTGCTCGAAGAAGTAAATTTTCAATTTTGGAGGGGGAGACACCACTGGGGGGGGATCAATTTGCAGGTAGAAAAACATTCTTTCTGGTTAGTGTTTTAAAGAGAATTTTTCTTCTGATTCAGTTTGACTTCAAAAACAAAAACCAAACAATAAGTAATCCCCAGTAAGCATCTGTAAGTAAATACTATACTGCTCATTTTCTCTTTAAAAATTTTGCTAGAGTGAAGAGATTCCTATTTTAAATAGCCAAAACAATACAATTCCTGAACTGTACTTTGTAAAGACTTAAAAACTCAGCATTTTCTGAAAATCCAGCCATCCAGGAGCTTGCAAATAACTCCCTTTTCCAGGAAAAGATTACAAAATAATGCAACAGATGTCTAGCTTTCAGATATATAGCAAGCAACACATGATACAGATTTGCTTATACAGAACATGACCTTACTCCATTTATATAGGTACAATTTCAAGTTTAATACAGACCTACATGTCTAAAGAAGAACAGAAGTGAGTCTATTACATGCATACTCTTGATACGCATGTCACATGTAGCATTATCTAATGCTTACTTTTATTTTCACTGTAGATTAGAAATGGCACAAAACCCAGAAGTGCTTTAGCCAACAAGAACTGCATATGGGCCAGTCCCACTCCTCCTTCTCTCAGTGCTTCAATGATCTGAGGTGACGCGCATTCCTCTACTTGCTGTCCCCAAGGACAGCCCTGTCTCGGATGTCTCAGCTCAGGCAGACGACTTCTCATTTTAGCACGGACTGCTTCGCTGGCCTGTTCAGAGTCCTTACTATGCCTCTGAGCCACAAAAAAGGAGAGCTAATCCTCAAGGTTTTGGCCAATTTTATCTTCCCTACGCTTGCTGAATGCAGTTTGGTGTGTGTAGGTTTAGTGTGTGTCTGAAAACGAGAAAGCTCAGGAATATAATTATATGTGTGTGTGTATATATATTAATTATTATTTTTAACTCTCAAACTTGATTACAGAATCTTTACATTTATATACAAGCACAATATAAGTGACTTACTATTTTACGGCCTTCTCAAAATACTCTCCTGTAACATCTGAATTTGTCCCTTTAGCTTAGGGAGTTATGTGAACATATTTAATATACTCAGAGGACATCCTGCAGTTCTTGTAAATTTGCATATCCCAATTCTCACATATTTTTAACATTGGGAAATACATCAAGCTGAAACTCTATGGAAAAAAAAATCCCTTAAAAAGACAAAATCAACCCACCAGACTCATTAATGCAAGCAAGAGTAGAAAAATCAAGCAAGGACATCACCATCGTCTGTACACTATCCAATTAGCTTTGGCAATAGCCTGCATTAGGCAAGAGATGTGCTACTGTATTTTAAAAGGGGGTACAAGGCATTCCCCAATCTCACTGCTTCTTAACTTTCTTGAGCATTATTTAGCTAAACAGCGAAGTATTTCTGTACTCTACATTTACTTATCTCCATCCTAAAATTCCAAATAGGAAAGAAAACATACCATCCCTAGAGATCACAGTTTTCATTTATATCAAACGTCAGCTCTATCTATGTATAACTACATATGCTTTTCACAGTAGAAAAGCGTGAATGCTTTTGTCCACATGAAGATTATCCAAGTCCCTCTCTGACATCGAAGAGTCTTAAAATAAACCATGTATGTGACCAGTTTAAACCCTAGGACACACACAAAGGAGAGCAAAGTACCCTGACAAAAAATGAGATTCTAACATATATATATATATATATGAGCATTAAGATACTGTTATTAAATTTTCTGACAGAAAATTGCCTTTTAAAAAGCCACTGCACTTCTATAGCCATATTCTTGATCTATATGCATGGTCAAAGTTCCACTGAAACCAACAGCACAACACGCGCATTAAATAAGGACCCACAACGAAGTCATAATTTTGTTAAAGGATAACTTACACCACAGTCCTCAACACATCATTCAGAGCTTCTTACTTCAAAAAAACTGGGAACCCACCAGCACATAATGAACTTACGGCAACTTCCTCACAGGTCAGAGCATATGTTTCACTTTTCTCTTTTTCCTAAGCACATCCATGGCCAGAAAATAATGTCTCTAGCATGTTTGTTATGAGGCATCTACACATGTAGAAGCAGTATGTATGCATATACATGCTTTAAAGCATTATTATAAGGCTTCCTTTCCAGTATTATTAGCAGCTGCTTGCATATGTGTAACTTCTTGTCCAGAGTGACAGCTGTATTTTCGCCTGTTTTGACATTGAGTCTGATCTGGGTGAATAGCTCATATCCATTAAAGTGCTATTACAACACTGAATGACTGCCAGAATACTTCCTGATCAATTTTAAAAGCCAGCTAGCTGTCATCATCTAATCGCAACAGCAGAAAACAAATCTTTGGGGAATAAAACAAGATTTTAAAACATTTTTAAAAAGCGGGGTATTAAGTCTAAAACCTCCAAACTATTTAAATAAAAATCACAAGCTGTAGCGGTATCTAGGTAAAAATCTCTGCACTTTGAAAACCCATATACTCGTTACTGACAAGCATTCTAACGAAGTCTCTAAATCTACCATTTCAACAATCTCTGGAGTTTGAACTCTTGCCATTACATAACTTAATAAAGCAGCACTGAAAACAATCACCTCAGAGTGTGATTGTGCTCACCATTAAATTTAGTTCAATAAAGTTTAAGAATGAATTCAGTCATCTTTCTGTCTTTGGTTGAATGGCTGAAACCCAATGTGCAAGTTCAACTCCTTACTTCTGAATAGCTTTACAATATGCATATTTTTAAGCTGCAGTATAAACGCCATTTCAGACTGTCATTTATCAAGCATGCTTGAAAGGCTATATAACTCACAAAGACAGTTAAGACCACTTGAAGAGAAGGCACAGTTGGCACAAGGTTGGCACAGCTTTAAAAGGGCCTACAGGAATGCTGTATTTGTAATACAGCACATTACAAGAACCAAAAAATGGGTTATAAGAAATGACATGTTCTATATGAAGGATGTCTACCAAGTCAACCATGCAGTGCCCACACGCACACGCAGTGACTAGTCAACGTATAGATGACTTTTTCATTTCTCCCCACTGCACTGTTTTCCCACCAACACTGTGCAGGTCTCTGCTTTGCTGTGTGGTCAGTCTGTTCTGATCAGTGAAAAAGAAAGCACCAACCACCTGAATAAAATATTGCTGCATCAAAATATATTCGTGAAACCAGCTCAGAGAAGTGGACCCACCACAAACGCCCATAATTTGGCTCCAAAAATGACACTGTGCACTTGTCATTGAAAACATACTGTGAATTAAAAGTTTTTTGAAGAGCTTTTCCTGTATCTCTAACCTGGAGCTGAAACAACATCAAACAAGCAAAAAAAAAAAAACAAACCAAACCCCCAAAAAACCCCACAACAAACCACACAATCCCAAAACCACCCCAACACAAAAACAAACAAACCAACCAACCAAAAAAAAAAAAAAAAAAATTCACCACCACCACCCCTATCCCACCCCACCCCCAAAAAACCCAACCAAACACCCCCACACAACAAAAAAACCAACCAAGCTGGACTCATCATATTCTCACAGCAGGTAAGACTGTCAACATGCAGACTTGCATCAAAATAACTGAGTAACAAACTCCACTCTTTCAGTTCTAGTCCCCATATAAATGAACTCTATGCTCATGAAAAAATTATAAAACTTAATTAGAAAGACAGTTGCATTACTGCCTGCCAAAAATAATGCCATTTGACAGTTTACAATACAATAACCATTAAGAAATCTTGAAAGTGTTATCCCAGCCAGAGTGTTCATGACATGAAACCTCCCTGTATGTAAGACGACAAACTAGAGAATTAGAGAGGGTTCTACAAACACAGATACAATATATTTTACAAAAGAGTGGTAATTCAGATCTGAAAATAAATGCTGACGAAGTTTGTGCAGAATGCTTGTCATAAGACCTTACTGGATTTGCAGCACGTCAAAAAATGCAAATTGCAAATGAAGGAACTTTAACAGTGCTTTAACAGTGACTGCTGGATTTAAGGGACAACAAATGCATTTTCAGAGAAGCCAGAGTGATGACATACTTAAAATTTAATAAAAGGAACCCCTCCACCGCAGGCTTTGGTTCAGGCCAAACCAAGTGGGCAGAACCTAAGTAAAGAATCTCAAATTCATTAAAATAAAAATACAAAAATATAAATACAGTAAATTGTTCAGATGTACACTTTAAAAAACAAAACAACTTTGTTTTGTGTATCATAAACATTTAGTTGTAAAACTAATTTGTGTCTATGCTTTAAGTCTAGGAGGAGGCCTTCTGATACGAAGTACTAACTAGCATCATGTCAGCTCCATTAGAATATATGACTATATTTTCCTGTTGTAGTTTATACATTTTATAGAGAGGATCCTCATTTCCAAGTAGGTCCTCTGACTTTTATGAGAATAGTAATAACCTAAAGCTGGAGAATAACATTTTTCTATGACAAGTGGCTAGGAACACTTCTGTTAATGTTAAAAAAAAAGTTACATATTAATGTATTATATATTATTAATAGATCTATAACTAGCTTATATATTTTGTACCATTTATAGGTCTATTTTTATTAATAAAACATACATTGTTAAAGTTTAGCTTAGGAGGATAACATGTTTACTAACTGGTGATAATTCTGGATAATAGCACCACGGACAAGTAGTGGCTGCATTAATGACTACAG